>NW_012137192.1:3560062-3590208 GCF_000956105.1 Propithecus coquereli
AAAAAAAAAAAAAAAATGATTTAAGCTCTAAATAGAGGAAGGAAAGGAGGGAGGACATTGTAGGCAGGGGCAGCAGTGAGCAAAGGCACAAGTAGGGATTGAGAAACCTCTGGCATCAATGATAAGACCAGAGTGTGGGTAATTAGACTATAGGAGCCTCAAAGTGACCTGCTTAACTCTCTCCCCTTACCCTTTCCCAATACCAAAATGAATAAACATTTGCCAGAAGAGCCTGTCTCAGGAAGGAAAAGATCAGGTAGAGGCCAAGTAGCAGGTAAGTGGGTTGGCAAAAGGGGTTCCTGGGTCTTTATTTCTCTTACCATTGTTGAGTTCCAGGGTTCAGTAGCAGAAGCAGCATCAGTGAGGAGTCCTGAGACTTTTGACTCACTATTACGTGCTCAGTATTATTCTAATGCTTTACATTATCACATTTACAAAGTCCATCAGCGCCATATTGGGGTGAGGATAGGATCATTCTTGTCCAACCCACATATACCAAAAAGATGATTCCCTAGAGAAAAGAAGTATTTTGTTACCAGAAGAAGAATACAACACACATTTAATCTGGTCCATTGCCCAGCATATGTATATATAATTTCCAAAATGCTCCCACCTAACATGGCACAAATATTCCATATAAACCTGAAAACACACTCATATATATTCCAAAGGAAGTACATACAAATAAAAGTGGCTAACATTTATTTAAGCTCTTAATTTATGCCAGTCCCTATTACAGTTGCTCTCTATATATTAACTTACATAACCCTCATAAAATGTGAGAACATAGGTATCACTGTTTTATTCCCATGTTTACATACAAAGAAACAGAGGCACAGAGTGATGTAAGTTGCCCAAAGTCATAGTTACTAAGTAAGCAGTGATATTGAGATACCAACACAAGCAATCTGATTCCAGAGCCAGTGCTCATAATTCCTACATTATTTCAACTAGTTTACCACAGCTCTCCCTGAAGACAGGATTTCTGTGATGAAAATTGGTATGGATGAAGAGCCTTCATCCATTTATGTGGAAACTCATAAATGACAAATGTACTCACACCTCCCCCAACACATATGATACATAATGGTAGAGAAAGAAAAAAATAACTACAGCCAAAAGCTCCCTCTTGGAAAAGGGGCAAAGGGGAAACAACATATTGTAATCAGCGGTGTCCAGTGTATATCATGAGGATGAGAGCAAGGTGGGTGGGGATAACCGGGACACCCGTGCCCTGTGACAGGCGGCATTCTTTCATTGACCAGTCTGGCTTCCCCAGGTTTCTTTCTACCAGTGAGTTCAGAGGCCTGGGGCAGCCCCAATTCTTGATCACTTTGTTGCAGATTACCATTTGTCAGGCTTTGTGTTTTCCAGGCATTACAACTGTCTTAAATCTTAATGAGCTCTTGGTTGATTTGCATTCAGTCAAGTTCAAAGTCAGAGAGCAATGGGTCCTTGAATCTAGACCACCTTCTGGAGGTTTCTGACCCTTAGCAGCAGGCTTTCATGTTCTATCCATCATGCAAACAATACACAGGGGAGGAAAGGCTAATATTCCTTATACTTCCCACTGCATCCCAGAGAATGGCTTTTTGAGCTGTGGAAGAAAGAAGACGTTTGGAGGTGTTGGGATATCATGCTACCTCCAGGTTCCAATTGTTTTCTCCCGTGTGTGTTTAGTCTCTCTTACCTTCACATATGGTAAGTTTAGCCTGGGATGGAGAATTTAGCTTTTCCAACTCACAGTGCTCCTCTCAGCCATCCTGGGTTGCTGACTCATGCAGGCTGGGCTTCTGTGAGAAAGGCTCCATTTACTGCCCACTCAGCTTGTTTCATCCTTATAGGACATTACTGAAGACCATGAGAAATAGCCACAATATGATCATATTCTCTATCTCTAGAGCATGATTTAAGCCTTAAGATATTACATGTAATAGCTCAACCTAGCTGCCCTCTATGACATAACTGGGTTCTCTGACTTCCCAGCCAAGAGTAGAGAAACTATTGGTGCTCTACACCCTACTGTGATTCAGCCAGTTGTACACTGTAGGATGTCACTTACAAAACCCCACTTCCAGGAGCCAATGTTGTTATTATTATTTAGGACTTATTTCATTGCAAGTGGAAGAAATTTATCTTAAAATGTCTTAAGAAGAAATGGGGAATATATTGGCTCATCCAAATGGGAAATCCAGGACTTCTACTAGCCTTAGATATGGTTGTTTCTAAGGCCTACAGTTATGCCCTTGCTCCCTCAAAATCTCACCTCTGCCTTCTTTTATATTGATTTCATTCTCTGCCAGTAGCTCCAGGTTTATAGTTAACCAGCAGAAAGAACGTATTACTTTTCTAATACAGTCACGTACCGCATAACAACATTTTGGACAATGACAGACCACATATATGACGTTGTTCCCGTAAGATTATAATACTGTGTTTTTACTGTACCTTTTCTGTGTTTAGATATGTTTAGATATACAAATACTTAAATTGTGTTACAATTACCTACACTATTCACTACAATAACACGCTGTACAGTTTTGTAGCCTAGGAGCAAAAAACTATACCATATAGTCTGGGTGTGTAGTAAGATATGCCACTAGGCCTGCTTAAGTACACTCTGTGATGTTTGCACACTGACAAAATCACCTAATGACACATTTCTCAGAATGTATCCCCATCTATAAGCAATGCATGACTGTAGTTCCAATAAAAGTCTCATTGCTGATTCTCATGTGCTGACTGAGTCACATGACCATCCCTAAACCTGTCACTGTGGGTAGAGAGGATGCAACACAGTGATGGGTCACACCTGACCATGTGCCCAAACTCAAAGCCAAGAAATAAAAATCAGGGGCCCAGTATGGTGGCTCATGCCTCTAATCCCAGCACTTTGGGAGGCGGAAGCAGGAAGATCCCTTGAGGCCAGGAGTTTGAGACCAGCCTGGGAAGCATAGCAAGACCCTGTCTCTACAAAAGAAGAAAAAAATCAGCCAGGTGTTGTGGTGTACACCTGTAGTCCTAGCTACTCAAGAAGCTAAGGTGAGAGGATCACTTGTGCCCAGGAGTTTGAGGATACAATGAGATGTTATGGTACCACTGCACTCCAGTCTGGGTGACAGAGTGAGACCCTGTCTCTAAAAAAAAAAAAAAAAAGCAGAAGTAGAAATCAGCCTAACTCTCAGACACACAGTCTGAGAATGGGGAGAATATCTGCCCAAGAGAAAAGAGTGGTTCTGTTAGCAGAAGAAGAGATGCTTGGTGGGCAAACAACAGAAGTCCTCTTTAAGGACAATGACTGTTTGTGCTATCATATCCCTAAAGCTCAGCACAACACCTGCCACATAGGCCATGTGTTGTTGAACGAGTGACTAAATAAATGAATAAATTCAGAGATCATGTGTATATTCCAATTCTTCTATGCGGAAACCCAACGGGAGATGAGCTCTGCAAGAGCTGCCATGAGTTTGAGTGGATAGCCCAATTTTAATGGCTCCTGGATTTGCCTAGTTGGTGAAATAATCTTCTTCCCTCCATAGAGATCCCTCTTACCAATAGTGTCATCAGAAGGAAAGCCCAGCAATTTACATACTACCCCAAATTTAAAATTACAATATAAATTTCTCTGAAGCAACAAAGTTATATATTCATTCATTCTACAAATGTTTGCTGAACATCTGTTATAGACTAGGTACTGTGTTAGGTACTAGGATATAGGCATGAGAGGTCATAATCCCTTACCTTAAGAAGTTCTAGCCTAGTAGAGAGACCAACAAGTGATCAAAAAAATAAATAAGTAAATAAGGAGGCAGCTTATAGAGTAAAAGATTATGAGCTTTGGTGTCTGACCCGGGTTTGAAATCTGGCTTCACCTCTTAATTACGAATGAAACATTGGCAGAGATACTAGCCTCTTCAAGGCTCTTTTTCCTTATCAGTAAAATTAGTTATAATTATATCACCAGCTTCATAGAGGGAGGTGTGAACTAAATGATAATCTATATGTATGGCACATAACCAGAGCCTGGCACAAACGGTAGCTCTTCTGTTTGAAGCTGGGGAGGACCAGAGGAAAGTGCAACTAATTCATCAAAGATTTGATGGAAGACATGAGATTTGAGCTGGTTCTTCAGCATGAACAGATCACAAAGGAGAGAGGATGCTGGGGTGGGGAGGGGCTTTCTGACAGAGGGAAGAGTTTGTGCAAAGCCCAAAGAACGTTGGTACATTTAGGGAGCAGCAAATACTTCCAGATGCCTGGTGTATTGCTGGGATAGTGACGGGAGTGGGAAGGTGTGAGATGCCAGCATTCGGGGAAAGAATAAGGATTCTGGGACTTCTTTGTCCGATGGGAGTAGAGGGCACCTGGGGATCCCTGCCCAAGAGCTGTAAATCCCTGGCGTCCTAGGTAAGTGGGCCGTTGTTTTTCCTGTACACGCATTAAGCTAATGCCTTTCAGATGGGTGGAGAAGTTGAGGGCCCATTTACAGTTCCTTCTGAATGACTTGCCATAAATCACACTATTTATTATTCAGAGTCTGGTTCAAATGAAGCAGGGGCTGTGAGCTGGGACGGGGGGGAGGGTGGCCTAACTGCCGGGGAAAAGGTTGGGGTTTTAATGAGATAGTATCCATAAAGCACTCTGAACGCCCTGAAGCGATGTACTTCAGCTAACTGCTCAGGGACGCTGTGCGATCTGGGGAGATGATGTTTCTACGTGGAGATGCCAGACAGAATGGAGGGGGCGTGGGGGAGAGATTTTCTCCCTAAGTAGTTTTCCTCATCAGCATCACGACTAGAACAATCCATTACAGCAAGCATGAAGAAATGCCGGTTCGCCAGTTAGGGGGCTTAGGTATCCTCTGAGGCTTCCTCCCCCAGGGAGGAGCCCACCACTTCCCTCCAGAGCCGGACGCTGCTTCCACCCGGAGCAGACTGCGGCTCCCCGCCTGACCGACAGCCTCGCACCTGAGCTTTTCTCCCAGCCCATCTCCGTCCCACTTCCCCGCCTAATTCAGATGCCCAGTTACGACAGAGGAAAAGGAGATCAGGACCCGGAATTTCGAATTCCTGACTAGCTGTGTACTGATTCGCGCAAGGTCCCTCCTGGGTACGCACCAAAACAAGGACACACAGGCTTCGTCCACTACCGGAGAGGGATCGGCCAGACTGTATGAGGGGAAGAGTCATTATTTGCTCCTCTCACCCTGCTTGGTCCTTCCTTTTCTCTGGATAATCCCCGCCCCAACCCCGGCCCCCCAATCCTACCTGGGGTTACACATAGAGACAGGAAAAGCACCAGTCCCATGAATAGAGCATTCTGGAGAGAATAAAACAGTAAAAAATTATCCGCGAAGAAGAGAAAACTTCAAACCTGTTTGTGCTCTCACCCAAAACTTGTTTCCTTTCATGGTGGCCCAGTTTGTGGCCCCTGACGACTCTGTTTGAATATGATCCATTTTAGAATTCCTTCTCCTTACCCGTTTGTATTTGTTAGAATGAAACTAACTACTGTAACAAACTCTAAAATTTCAGTGGGTTAATTGGGTAAAAAGCTTGTTTGTTATTTGTGGTCAATGTGTGTGTTTTTCTTCAGTCTCGGGGAGCAGGCTGAGGGGCCCGTGTTCCACTCAGGGATTCAAGGTGACAGCCTCTGCCATCTTCATCAATTGGCTTTCAAGGTTCTCATGTCAACCCTCAGTCTGCAAAAGGAGAAGAGCATGGCGGATCAGGGGTGGGAGACTTTTGTAGGCCAGGCCTCAGAGGGACATGCCTCACTGCCACCCATATTCCATTGTCTAGAATGCCACTGTGTGCCCCACTTACCTGCAAGGAAGGCAGGAAATGTAGTCTTACTGCAAGAGCAGGAGTAAGAATGATCAGATCTGATGAACAGCTAGCCAGTTCACCATGATATGGATCTGCAAGGTCCACATTACAGAACATTAGTGAGAATTTGGCTTTAAGAATACAGAGGTGGGGTGTTAGAAAGAGAACAGTGACACTTGCAGATCTCAGTCAAATCAATGGCAAACCATCGCAGACATGGTGAGGAAGATTAGATGTTAGTTCTAGCTCTGGAAATGCTGCCGGCAGGAGCCTCGTGTGCTGGGAAGTTGGACACAAGGCTAAGGTCTTAGAGGTCCAGGGCAGTGGGCAGACACCACATGCTGACAGTTCTAGCTAGAAATGGCCAGACAGACAGTGGGACACACTCAGGGATAAATAAAGCCATTGGTTGAAGAGCTCACCTTTGCAGATTCTAAGTCTTTGAGGAAGATGACAGATATGCGGGAGGAGGAGTCTGTGAATAAGGTACAAATCCTCTATGACTGAAAGAAAGTGGCCTGGAGGTTGGTGAGTAATATCACTGGGGTTGGAGAGAGCAGTGGGATTGCCGTAAAGAAGGAGGAGATGGAGAAGGAAAGAGTTGGACAGTATTCTGGACAGGTGAGGGGCCGCCGTGGGGTCCCGAGGAGGAAAGTGTGAGAGGAGAAGGAGGTTTGAGCAGGCTTAGTTGGCTTGCGCTGCTACAACAAAGTACCATAAACTGGGAGGTTTATAACAACAGAAATTTATTTCTCACAGTTCTGGAGGCTGGGAAGTCCAAGCTCCGGGTGTCAGCCTGGTCGGGTTCTGGTGCGAGCCCTCTTCTAGGTTGCAGACTGCCAACTTCTTGTTGTAACCTCACATGGCAGAAAGAGAGCTGACAGGTAAGGTCACTAATGCCATTCTTGAGGGCTCCACCCTCAGGACCTAATCACTACCCAAAGGCCCACCTCCAAATATCATCACACTGGGATTAGGGTCCTAACGTATGAATTTGGGGGACACATTCAGTCCATTGCAGCCATGAACAATGCAGCGGGGCGGATGCAAGCAGGTCTGAGTTCAGGTGACGCGGTGGAGAGATCACACCAGCAGACCGTGAGGATAAACAGGAGGCCCACAGAGGCCCAACGCAGAGGAGATCCCTAGAGGAGAATGGCTTGGGCATGGGCCAGGGCTGGTCTGGTGGGACTTCGGGAAAATGGGAGAGAGCAGCTGACCAGACAGACCTTGGGCTGAGAGAGGCAGTGATCCCTGTTAGGACTGTCGCATTTCACTGTATGTAAATTACACCCCAATCCTTAAAAAACGAAACAAAAGCTCACGAGGGCAATTAAAAAAAATGATATAAATTACATAGAAAAGTATCAACAATTTCCCCCAAATGAAGAGATTTGGGTTCTATACACATTTTTTAGAGACTTAAAGTATGAAAGAAGATAAAATTACTTTTTAAAATGTATATAGATGGCTAATATGTGAATAATAACAAATATTTAAAAACAAAACCCACAAACTCAAAGAAACAAATCATTGTGCTGCTGTTTGATTCACTTATATGAGGCTCATCTGAGCTGGTAAATGTTCCAACTCAGGTTGGAAACACCCGGCAGAGAGGTGGAAAGTTAGTTTCCTTGGGAAAGTAAAAGGATGGGTTCTATTTTAAAGGTTAAATTTTGATCTGGGAGCTATTACAGCACTGTCAAATAATTATTATTGTTATTTTTACAAATCTATTTCACTTTAAAACAAGTTGGGAAATTTCCGACTTCGTTTAAATGAGACCTCAATTCTCCCAGGCCCGATCTGCCACCTGAGGCAGGATCTCCCGCTGAACAAGTGCTGTGCTGAGTCATTAAAATGGCAGCTCCCACTGAGAGAAATAACGGAGCCAGATTCTCGAAGCAGAGATGCTGAACAGTAGGGCGCGGGAGGGAGGGGGGGAAGCTAATCTTTCCAGGCAGATCTGAATGCTTCTTTTTCATAGGCACTCTTAGTCAATATTTATCTAGCTATTCAAAGAATTATAACTAATCATTTATCTCTTTTTCCTTTTTGCTAAATGTATTTCTCTGCCTCTTTGTGGTACACTGAACTTGGCATGACAGTATGAAGTTCTAGCTTCTTTTCGTTGTTGTTGTTTTAATAAAATTTATTTAATTGTGCATTTATAAACTTTAACTTTTAATGATGGCTTTGTTAAACAACTGGCTTAGAAAATTCCTGAAAATTTAACAATCAGCCCTTGTGAACCAGGACATGTCTTTTTATCCAGGCCCTACTCTTTACTGACTGTGATACTTTGGCTAGTAATTTCACTGCTAGAAGCTATGCTAAGGAAATTATCTGCAAATTATAAAAAGCACAAAGACATTCATCATGTTAATAATAGCAAAAAGTTGGAAGCAACTTAATGGTTTAAAGTCAATTGCGATTAAGTAAATTCTTTGGAATATTTTCTGGAGTTAAGAGTGACTTCTTTGAAGGCTTTCTAACAACAAGGGAAAATACATAAGGTTAAATGAAAAAGGAAAAAGAAAGAATGTTAAATATCTAGTATTATAATTGTTAATATTTAAGAAAATATAAATATGCTAATGAAGAAGAAATGTCAATGTTTGGAGATGGTAAGGACATGGCTTTGTTCTTTTCTTTATCGTTTTCTTCATTTTTCAAATTTCCAAAAATGGGCATATTTTATATTTACAATTAAAACATAATAGCATTTTTGTCACAAAACAAAATTCTTTTTTTAAATTTCAGAATATTACAGGAGTACAAACCTTTTGGTTACATGAATTGCTTTTGTACAGTTTGAGTCAAAGTTGTAAGTGTGTCCATCACCCAGATAGTGTGCATCGTAACATTAGGTGTGAATTTACCCAATCCCTCCTCCCCTCTCCCACCTGCTTGATTTCCGTTGAATTTTACTACCATATGTGCACATGAGTGTTGATCAATTGCTTCTAATTTAGTAGTGAGTACATGTGGTGTTTGTTTTTCCATTCTTGCAATATGAAGTTCTAACTCCTTCATTCCAAGCATTATAATATCAAAACTAAACTTGTGATTGAGGCATGATCAAATTCTGAAGCTCGGACAGTTGGTAAAGACCAATGAGAACAAAAGCTTGTGCCCTCTCCTTCCACGTTTTGATTGAGTATAATTTATTTTTCCTGGAGTCTTTTCTTATCTTTTTTTTTTTAATTTCTTTTTGCCATGGTACCATTTGAAGGGGAGTTTACTAACCAGTCCTTCTGACTTGCATCTTTCTCTGACTTTGGACATTAGAAGAGTTTTCCTGGGAGAGGAAATCTTATCTGCCATTTTTAAGTACAGTGGGATACATAGATGTCACCTTTAAAGTAAAAGGTGCCAACTTGCATTTCTGTAATTACTGAGTAAGAGCCACAGAGGATCCAGGCTCTGATGGCCTTTCACCCAGCCCTACTGATGGGGTGTCTGACCCAAGTCCATAGAAGACAAGAAGCCAGGAGACATGGCGGCACAGGTCAAGTTCACTGGGAAACACTCTGATTTGTGTGCAGATGTTTTCTTTGGAGTGCTCTCAGGAACACCTGTGGAGAAGTGAAGAAAGCAGAATTGGGTAGACTTGAAGAGGAAGTTGACCTGGGATGCAGTTCCAACACATCCCAGGGGAGCTCTGAGGCTGAGGTGACTCTTCAGAGATGTCCAAAATTGAGGTGAGAGGTCTGCGCCTTTATATCCCCACATGACCAATGATAGATGGAGACTTTCCCCAGGGAGGGACCCTCTTGGGACTGGCAGCTCCTTTCAGCTAGGGACAATTTCTGTAGATAATCATCAGGCAACACTCCAGCAGCTGGGGAGTAAGTGCCGCAGTTCTGAGGGGGGATCTGAGTAACACATCACACACCCACTGTGGGGACACTATATGTATATATACACACACACACATATATACACTATATATATATATATATATATATATATTATATATATATATAATCTACTGCTGAAGACTTTCTTGGACTCTAAAATGTGATTCTTCTCTGTCACTTGTGTCTCAGCCTGTTTTGTGTTGCTATAATAGAATACCACAGACTGGGTAATTTATAAAGAAAGAACATTTGTTTCCAGAAGCTTGGAAGTCCAATGTGAAGGTACCAGCATCTGGTGAGGGCCTTCCAGCTGCGTCATGCCATGGTGGAGGGTGGAGGGAAGAGAGGACAGCAGAGCAAGAGATCCAACTTCCAGCCTCAAGTCCTTTTAGAACTGACATTGATCCATTCATGAGGGTGGAGCCCTCATTGACCCAAGCACCTCCCAGTGGGCTCTACCCTTCAACACTGTTGCATTGGGGATTAAGTTTCTAACACATGCTTTTGGGAAGACACACTCAAGCCACAGAGATTTGCTTCTGGATTTATTATTTCCTTCCACGTCTGTCCTGTAGTCCCATAAATCATAACAGAATTCTAGATAGTAGGGGAACATAATCTAATCTGACACCCTCGTTTTATAAATGGAGAAACTGAGGCTATGAGAGTAGGAATAATTTACTCAAGATCTTGTTGTCAATGATGAACCCAAGACTAGAGCCCAGGCCTTCTGATTTCCAAGTTCCTGGGCTCCTTCCATTACCCAGGCATGCTGCCTTCATTTGATCCTTATGGTGACCTTGAAAAACAGGAGAGAAAGATAGACTTTCTTCATATAGGCATACCTGGGAGATATTGCAGGTTCGGTTCCAGACCACCAAAATAAAGCAAATATCATGATAAAGTGAATCACACAAATTTTTTGGTTTCCCAGTGCATATAAAAGTTATGTTTATACTATACTGTAGTCTCATAAATGTATAATAGGATTATGTCTGAAAAATGTACATACCTTAATTTAAAAAAATGTATTGCTAAAAAATGCTACTGCTCATCTGAGCCTTTGGAGAGTCATAATATTTTTGCTTGTGGATGCTCTTGCCTTGACATTAAAGGCTGCTGACCGATTAGGGTGCTGGTTACTGAAGGTTGGATGGCTGTGGAAATTTCCTAAAATAAGACAACAATGAAGTTTGCTGCACTGATTGACTCTTCCTTTCATGAAAGATTTCTCTGTAGCATGCAATGATGTTTGATAGCATTTTGCCCACAGTAGAACTTCCCTCATAACTGGAATCAATCTTCTCCAATTCCACCACTGCTTTGCCAACTAAGTGTATATAATACTCTAAATCCTTTGTTGTCATTTCAGCAATGTTCACGGCATCTTCACCAGGAGTAGATCCCATCTCAAGAAACTACTTTCTTTTCTCATCCATAAGAAGCAACTGCTCATACATTCAAATTTTATCATGAGATTTTTATCATGAGATGTAGTCACTCTTCAGGCTCCACTTCTAATTCTAGTTCTCTTGCTTATTTCACCACATCTGCAGTTATTTCCTCGACTAAAGTCTTGAACCCCTCAAAGTCACCCATGAGGGTTGGAATCAACTTATTCAAATTCCTGCTAATGTTGATATTTTGGCCTCTTCCCATGAATCATGAATGTTCTTAATGGCATCCAGAATGGTGAATTTTTTTTTCCAGAAAGTTTTCAATTTACTTTGTCCAGGTCCATCAGAGGAATCACTATCTATGGCAGCTATAACCTTATGAAATGTATTTTTTAAGTAAGAAGACTTGAAAGTAAAAATTACTCCTTGAGTCATGGGCTGTAGAATGGATATTGTGTTGGCAGGTATGAAAACAGCATTAATTTCTCTGTACATCTACATCAGAGTGCTTGGGGGACCAGGTGCATTGTGAATGAGCAGTAACATTTTGAAAGGAATCTTTTTTTCTAAGCAGTAGGTCTCAACAGTGGACTACAAATATTCAGTAAACCAAACTATAAACAGATGTGCTGTCATCTAGGCTTTGTTGTTCCGTTTATAGAGCACAGGCAGAGTAGATTTAGCTTAATTCTTATTGGCCACAGGATTTGCAGAATGGTTAGTGAAGTCACCAGCTTCATTAGTCCCTACCAAGAGATTCAGCCTGTCCTTTGATGTTTTCAAGCCAAGTTTGACTTCTCTCTAGCTATGGAAGTCCTAGATGGCACCTTCTTCCGATAGAAAGCTGTTCCGTTTACATTAAAAATCTGTTGTTTAGTGTAGCCACCTTCAGCAGTTGATCTTCTGGATGACTTGCTATAGCTTCTACATCAGCACTTGCTGCTTCACCTTGTGTTTTGTTATGGAGATGGCTTAAACCTCAGGAACCAACACCAGCTAGCTTCAAATTTTTCCTTAAACCTCAGGAACCAACCCCTGCTAGCTTCAAATTTTTCTTCTGCAGTTTCCTCATTTTTTTCAACCTTCATAGAATTCAAGAGAGTAGGGCCTTGCTCTGTATCAGGCTTTGGCTTAAGGGAAGGTTGTAGCTGGTTTGATCCTCTGTTCAGACCATTACCACTTTCTCTATATCAGCAATAAGGCTGTTTTGCTTTATCATTCATGTGTTTACTGGAGTACAACTTTAATTTCCTTCAAGAACTTTTTATTTGCATTCACAACCTGGCTAACTTTGGTGCAAGAGGCCTAGCTTTTGGCCTATCTTGACTTTTGACGAGCCTTTCTCACTGAGCTCAATCATTTCTAGCATTTGATTTAAAGTGAGAGCTATTTGACTTTTCCTTTCACTTGAACACTTAGAGGCCATTCTAGGGTTATTAGACGTCCAAATTTCAATATTGTGTTGTTTCAGGGAATAGGGAGACCCAAGGAGAGGGAGAGAGATGGGGGAACATTTATCAATTAAGTTCACTGTCTTACATGGATGCGGTTCAGGGTGCCTCAGACAATTACAGTAGTAACATCAAAGATCACTGATCACCATACCTGATATAATAATAATGAAAAAGTTTGAAATATTCTGAGAATTGCCAAAATGTGACACAGAGACACAAAATGAGCACATGCTGTTGGATAAAAGGCACCGATAGACTTGCTCAATGCAAGGTTGCCACAAACCTTCAACTTGTAAAAACTCAATATTTTTGAAGTGCAATAAAGCGAAGCACAATAAAATAAGGCATGACTATATGTATATAAAAATGAAGTGACCTGGCAAACTCACAAGGGTGGAGAAGTGGAAAGATTCCAACCCAGGTCTGCTGGAGGACAGAGCTATTGCTCCGCTAACCACATCACACATTGGGGGAATTTTCCAAGGGGTCTCACCTCTATTTAGTTCATCTCAATGATCATTTATTGAGCATCTGGACACCATGGTAGGCCCTAACAATAGAAAGATTAGTTAGATACTGCATCAACTTTCAATGAGTTCGTATTAACTATGTGGAGAGAAAAAGAAAAGTGCAGTTCAGTTAAGAGCTGCTTGGTAAATGTTCTTATCCACTAAACAATGCCCCAACTGAGGAGTACCCTAATTCAGCCTGAGGGCTTCCTGGAGGAGGTGATGCCCAAAGGTTTTCCCATTCGAACAAGAGACCCAGTGCCTCATTCTCCCTGCACATCACCACCTGGTCTTCCAAGGCATTCTCTAGCTCAGGTGGTGGCTCCATCTTCTACTTGGTGACTAGAGCCAAGCACCTGTAAGAGGGGACCAGAGTGAGGTTTCCCCCAACTCCCACTCCACACCAACTCATCTGTCACTGAGGATTCATTAAGCTGTCCATATATGAGTATTGGTCCTCCTTTCCCACCTTCACCTTTGCCTTAATTTATATATCATGACTTTTTAACTGGGTGAATTAAATCACCTCCTGTCTGGTCTCCCGGGTCTCAATTTTGCCCTACCCTCTCCTTTTTGCCCCCACCATCTTTATATAGGGCAAATATGACTTTGCCATTCCCTATTAAAAATTCTTCTGCGACCCCACACATCTTTCTTTCTGATATGAAAGTCTTGACACTTGTATGGCTACGGATACTGCTCATCTGCCTGGAAAGCCTTTAACTGAATCCCCTATTTGCCTTGCAAACTCCTGCTCTTTCTTAAAAACTCAGCTCAGACACAACCTCCTCCAGGAAGTCTTCCCTGATGTCCCAGTCTGATGTAAATGTGTACCCTGTGTTTAATGCAACTGATCCCTACCTGCATAGCTCTATACTCATTGGTGTAGTTATGTGTGTGTGTGTCCCACCTAGCTGTGAGCTCCTGGAAGGTGGGAGGTAAGTGGGAGCACTGTGACTTATTTGACTTGTATTCCAAGAACCTGGCATATGAAAACTATTCAGTGATTGTGGAAGACAGGCAATTTCGGGAAGCAGGAATAGCTTGGGCAAAGGTGTGATGGAGTGCAACAATGGCGCATTTGGGGACACTGTACAGCAAAAAGTATCATGATCCTGTAAAGCAGCAGACAGCAAACTTCCTGTCAAGGGCCAGAGAGTAAATATTTTAAGCTTTGCAGGCCAAGAGGCAAAATAAAAAATAATAATGTTGACACTTACATAATCATTTAATATTAATATGTAACTGTTCAAAGATGTAAAAACCATTCTTTGTATGTGGTCTAGTCCTTGAGGGCCAGATTTAGCCCATGGGCTGCAGTTTGCCAACCCTTGCCACGAAGGATGAGTAGAGAGGTCCACAGTGAGGGAAGAGGCTGCAGAGGTGACCTGTGGCCTGTGGAGAGCTAACATGGCAGGTGGGAGATCTGGGACTTGACTCTATAATCAATGGTGAGCCTTCAAGGAATTTTATGGAGGGAAGTGACATGATCTGATTTGTGTTTTATAAAGGCTCAGCTAGCTGGAGTAGAGAAGGAGCTCTTTATTCATCTGAGCACGCAAAACTACACCCACCCAATCACCACCTTCTGACACCAACACGTGAGCATCTCAAATGGATCTGGAAACCATCTCTGTTCCCAAGTGGGGAATTCCTGGAAAGAGACAGCCCTCAAGACTACAACCTCTTATATCTTTCTGCAGGAATTAGGGGCCTTGGATTTGGGAGAACATTCTTAGGAGACAACTTTTCCCATCTCTTCCGAGGAAAATGAAAGGGTTATTTGGAACCAGTGGAACAGGGCCCATGAAGAACATTCTCTGTGGCTCTGAAGACACATTTCTGCCTGGGTCTCCTCATGACAATGGTGATGTATCTGACCTTCGCTTCCATATCAGTCCAGCTCCCACACTGAGTTCCAAAACAGGTCTTAAATCACTCAGGAGCCAAGCCAAGCCAGACTGAAAGAGGAAGTAACCTTGGCGAGGCCAGTGTTCCAGCACACTCTATAGACATCAAAACAAAGACAGGATAAAGTCCAATGAAATCACCTGCAAACAATAAAAGCAAGATGTTGGCATCTTCTTCAGGGATTGGCCCACATTCAGTCTGTGGATAAGACAGGTAACTGAGTCAGAAGGCTTTGCAGGAGAGGTCTTAGTAGCTAACTCAGATGACAATTACTGGATATTACAAATTTGTGCGTGAGTTAAATGGGTATCAGCTTTCAGGTGCCTGTTTTGACTCAGTGAGGCCCTTTAAGAATGGCAGCTTAACACTAGCCTCTGGGGAGGCCACGCCCACTTTACTGCCAGTATTTGCTCTCCACACTCCCTCCAAGAAAGCAATTTTGAATCTGACCCTACTGACTTGCTGAGGGCACGGTAATCATTGTCATGTTGGTTCTACTCTGGGACTCAACTTTCTCAGAGAGGGAATGAATTTTAATGCTGGGGTGAGATCCACTCTGTTAGCTCCAGGCTACAAAGAGACCAAATTATTCATTCAAAGTCTAAATCTTCATTTCATCTATTAGACTTCTCTCATGCCACCCACAACACTTTATTCAGGTAAAGTGATTTCTTCAGGGTTCTGCAATGACCTCTGAGAATGATGTCACCAGGGAAGGACGGAGCTTCAGCAACGTGGCTCATATGGATCAAACAACTTGAGGTTGGCAGACTTTAAACGTTTTTAAATTATCTTAGGAAAGCCATCATGAGAAGGGTCTATGGTTGTTCCAGAATAACCTGTCCAACAGTCTGATGGCCAAATATTTCAGATGACATACTCCAAGTTGCTAGGTCCCTAAGGATCTTATAGTCCAGACCCTTATATTTTAACATCTAATATCAAATTTATAAATGTATATCCTGGGATGAAGAATATGATTGAGAATTTGAATAAAGTGCAGTCTGTATAAAATACTGTGAATATAGTAAATTATCCCACCAAACACTTGGCTACTCTGGTGACCTACAGAGAACTCATCTATTTTTTGCTGTAGCAAGACTCCTTCTGTCCATCTTTAAGGAGAAGACCTTGGCCAACAGGGCAGACTTAGTCCTTCTGAGAATCAGAGGGCTCTCTAGCCAGCAGAGGAATTATAGGATATTTGCAAAGGATTATTTCTGGATTGCTAAACCACTTAGTGAACTATTTTTGAGGTGATCCAGTTAAGACTGGGGTACTAGTTAGGAGAAAGGGGAAGCTCCAGGAGTAACAACCACCCTGACATCTCCACCACCACTGCCTCTTACCTTTGGAGAATTGTTAAGGAAGGCCTGTGACCAGGTATCCCAGAGTTCTGCCTTTGCAAGGCTCCACTAAGTCCTTATCTTACACAAAGATGTCAGCTTTGAGGACCTGGGGTTATGTTACATTAGGGCAAAAATGAAGCAGAAAGGGAGGCTACAACTCTCACTACAAAAGGCCTGTGTGTAGGATGAGACCAGGTCCCCAACTCACAAATCAGAACAGCTGGCTTTAAATAAGCAATCATTCGAGAGTTTGGGGAACCTATGTCGAAGGTCACCGGACACCCTGGTTCAAAGTAGGGAACCCGTGCTGGTTCACACATCAAAGGAGGAACCAACAACCACCTGCTTACACAGTCATTGGCCTGTGGGAGCAAGGAACCCAAACCCAGGAAATACACAGTTGGTGACTAATCACCACCCACTCACCCCACCATCAAAGTCACCCAGATTTACAGGAGAGAGGTTGTTTTTAGTATGTGAGTTCCCCAGCAGAATTCACCCAGATGACAGGGAAATTCTGAAGGTAGTTTACTGTGAGAAGGCCCCACACTAATGGGAGTATAGAAATCCAATGAAATTCTACCAGTCTAGCATGCACATGGACACTTCCAGTTCCCTAAATGAGGCAGGTGTCAAATGTCTTAAGTTCCTCTTGCTGAACAGCTCTTGGCTTCTGCTTGTCAGGTTCAGTTGTGTTGGGCTATTCTCCTGGGGCAGTTCTCATAAGTAGATCTCTGACAATCTGTTATTTCATTGAATCACCATGGCTTCCCCTGGGCCACTTACTCTCTGCTCCTGCACAGATGCGAGGGCCCAAGCCTCTCTGGCACGAGTTTGGGAGTACTCCTTCGGCATCAGTTCTTTAATGCTTGCTGTGTAACCCCAAGCTCTGCAGCAGCATCAGTTCCTTCAGGTGCCTCAGGTGTACCCTGAATAGGAGGGTCCCAACGAAGAGCTCTGCTGGACTAAGGCACTGTCCCCAGCCCCACAGACTGGCCCATTTTGTGAGTGGTGTCATCCATTAGCTTTGCAATTTTGCCCTCCCCTGAATGAGTGCCATCAACACCCAACCTGCATTTCTAGACCTTGCAAGATAAACAATCTAGCCATTGCCTGCAAGCACCTCCCAGTTACTCCTCCACACACTCATAAATTCATAAAGGGACACTGCATAATCTCTCTGTGTGGGAAAGAGGCTGAACTTTGGAACTGGACAGGATCACTCAAGTGTCCCTGAGCTTGGAGAAGAGGGAGAAGACACACCTCTGATACCCCATTAACACGAGAAGGTGGGTGGAGAGCAGGGAAGTTATGCTGTTCAACAATATTGGCAGATATTTGTCGAGTGTTTACTACGCGGTAGGCATTGTCTAAGTACTTTGCAGGTATGAAGTCATTTAAGCCTTCCAACAATCAGCCAGGGTGCATACTGTTGGTGTTTCTGTTTTATATATGAGACAGCGAGGCACAGAGAAGTGAAGGAATCTGATGCACGTAGTAAGTGGCTGCCTGCAGAGTCAAAGCCACGCTGCTGGCTCCCAAGCCCCTGAGTGACGCCTCTGCTAGCACTGTCTTTCACATCATATCATTTAACGCTCCCAGGTACTCGAAGAGCTTTACTGGCCCCATCATATAGATAAGAAGTTGAATTTCAGAGAGGTTAAGTAATTTTTCTAAAAATCACAGTTTGTAGCCAAGCAGGGATTTCAATTCCTGCCTCCAAGGCCCACACTTCTACTGTACACCACAGACTCAATATGTTCATTTTCCAGAAGTTTTGAACACTTTGAGGAAGAGAGAGAAAAGGGGGAGGTAGGGGAGCAATTCAGAAAGGAGGAAAAAAATAGGTATTTAGGGAATAACTCAATCATTGAAATATTTATTTTTTCCATGTTATGGATCTGAAGTTACATCAAGTGGGGTTGGGGACACAGAACTATATTATGTGTTTCTCAGTTTGCAAGTAAAATTGTCCATGCTTTGTTCATGGAATGACATGAAAGCCTAGAAGAGGACTGAAACAGACTAGAACAGTTAGAAAATAAACAAAAAATAAGACCTTTAGGGATTTTATTTTAAAAACATGTTTTTCCATTGATTTAAAAAAATCATCATGGTTTCTCCTCTTTGGAGATTATAGAGTTCTGCAGCAGGTCACACACAATTTGCAGTTGACCATTTGGGAGAAAGTATTTTGGCCCAACTGTGCAGCCTCATTGGCCCATCCACAAAGAGTGGCACAGTCCAGAGAGCTGCTGCCATTCATCACATGGGCTCGGCTTTTAGACTCAGCTTTTAGAGCCACCCCGTGGGGAAGGGCAATTGTTCCTCAGGGTCCCAAGGGAAGACGTCAGCGTGGCTGTGACAGTCCCCAAATCGCATGCATAATTGTTCCAGGAGAAGTATTATAGGACCAACAAAAAGAAATCTGTGCTGTATTATTTTGTAGGTTCCAACTGGTTGGATATAAAACAAAACAAAAAAAGGAAATTACATACTTGATGCAAAATTAGAGCATTTAACATTTCTATTTCTTTTAGACATTTTAATCTATTCCTCCACAAGGATAGCTAATGGTGTCTAAAAGCTTTTGCCACTTTTCTACTGCATTTTAAGATGCCTATTTTCTTTAGCTGGTCCTTCCAACAAAACCATTTTCATTTTGTTCTTAGGATTTATTTCCAAGGATACAGTTGTTAGAGTAATTTAGGAATTATCGAAAGAATTATTAAAGGATTTAAGAGTCTTAATATAGCAGTATTAATTTACTAAAGGATCCTTCAAGAAATTTTTCTGAATGTCTGATGGTGAGAAAAATCTTAAAGAAGAAATATTGAAGCCCTGGGCTTCAAAATGATTAATAATAACAGAGATGGAAAAATGTAATGTCATTGTTATAAAGGAAGTATTTTTATATATAAATGTATATGTATATACATTACATTCACATCAGTCAAATTCCCTTGATAGTGTGGTGCTAATATTTCTCCCCAAACACATTATATTTTTTCATCATCTTGAAGAGATACATGGTGTGTAAGCTGATGTGCAAGGAAGGATAACGTGCTTGTTGATGAATGCCTTTTCTATTTACAGTTCTATTTCTAAAGCTAATTAAATTCAACTTTGATCTCAGCTTAATAATAAGAACTATTTGGGTTTCAAAAGTCATATTTAATATCAGAAAACCAGTCCTTTAAGTATTTCCTTGTGTTAGCTACTGCTGAATGAGCCAGATGGTATTAATTAAACAACCAACCTTGAGCATGGAAGAGTACACACAAGCTCAGTCAGTGACTTTGCTGATTCTTCTTCCCCCTTGTGCACATTAAGTTTGCATCTACAACATCTGAGATGCATCATCGTCTTTGCTCATATATCACTTCAATAATGAGTAGGAAATAGAAATTCTCCTCCGTAGAGAGCATTTCTATAATTTGTGGGAAAATGCTGCGAAAGCTACGTGTGTAGGAGCAAGAGTTCAAAAGGCATGCACACGTGCAGAAGGGAGCTTCTTGCTTGCCAAGGTGGTGGGTCTGTTAACTGGCAAGCCTTTTCTTTCTCTGAGCTCCAGGGGGGATTTTGGAGGTAGCAACGGGGGTAAGCTGGATGGTGGGAAAGGGAACATGGTAACCTCGACATTGGTGCAAAGAACAGAAAAGGAGGCCCCCTTGTGGTTGGGCCATAGAAAAGGGACAGAGGAAAAGGGAGATGTCTGAACTCGGGATTCCAGGCTGAATGCTGTTTAATGGATGGTGCAACCCTCTTCTCTGTGTCCCTAACACAGTCTCCAGCGAAGTCCACGTTGCTCACGAATGCTGTTGTGCAAGTTCATTCCATGGGGTAGTTCAGAGAAGCCAACAGGGAAGAACTGATGTCCTGGTTGCATTCTCACGGAATCGATACAAGTAGCGGTAAAAACCCCAAAAATCTACAGATGTGAAAATGAGTTGAAAAGTTGTGAATGATGTCTTGCTTTTAGAAGTGAATGACAGATTACTGACCCCAAGTTCCTTCCTATGTAACCTAAGAGGAGAATCTGAGAGTAAAAGTGGTAGGAAAAAAAAAAACAAAAATAAAAATAAAAAGACACTAAATATGCAGGTTCCCAAATGAATGATCTATGTTAGAATTCAATAGTTTAGCAGGCACGTGACCACAAGTAAATCACTTCACGTCTCTGGAATTCATTTTCCCAGGTGTAAAATAAAGAGTTTTGCCTAAATCAGCAATGAGCAAACCCCTGGCCTGAAGAATGCATGTGGTCCACCTAGTTCCACACATGATCTAATCTGTGTGTTAACTATGACAACTAATACCAAATTATAGTAAATTTTGATCTAATTTAAGCATGAAGTTAGAAGTTGGAAAGCTGCTTCATTTTTGCAATTTCTACAATATGCACAGAAATTCACATTTTATTTACTAAAAGGTAGTGCCAATTTTTTTTTAATTGGTGTTTTTCTGCTTAATATAACAGGTAATAAATTATTAGAATATACATTTCTCCACAGGAATCAATAAAGCCATTTTGTTTTCATTTTGACTGATAGAAAATTTGTTGTGTATACTTTTAGGGGGGAACTTGTGCAAAATAAAAAATTTTCTGTTACTGGGTAGAATATATCTAACTCTTGGAGATAAATGACTAAGGTTTCTCAAAGTGGACTTTGTAGGTGGTATGTAGCCAATAAATCTCAGTTAGCCTACAGGCATTCCGTATTATAGCTAGAAGTCAGGGACTCCTAACTAAATCCCTTGGAACAACTGTGCTTCCTACGTTTTGTTCACCATAAAGTAATGATAAAACAAATTAACTAGCAGCTTCTCTGACATTTATTGATTATTATTTAGAGTGATAGGAACAGGGGAAATGGAGGCAGCTGGCAGGGCCTTGCTTCTTTGTTCTAACTCCATTTTTAGACTCTTGCTCTCTGAACTTTATGGATTCCAAGCCTCATGTGTAATACATCTCTAAAGAATAGAGTGACAATCGGCAAGTTGCCACCCTAGAAAATATAGCTGGTTTAATACATTTCCAATTGTTCTCCCTGCTTCCAACTTTTCTGCTTCCAATTTATATGGAACCCAGACACCACAATGCTCTACCCAAAGCCTGGCTATGACCGTACTACTCTCCTGCTCAGAAGCCCTCAGAGTCTCCCCAATACCTGGAAGAGCAAACCTGAGGTTTCAGTCTGGCCACTGAGGTCTCTTGCCATTGTGGAGTGAACACTGTCATTAAACTTCCCTGGGCCTTGATTTTCCTCTTCTCTGCACTTCATTCTCTCTCTTGCTCCTAACTGGGTGGGCTTCTGTGTCCCCCATGTTCCCAGAGATTCATCGTGGCACACTTCTTTTCTGGAAAGCTCCCTGGAGAGCCCTAATCATATATACTCTTGGGTTATTTTGTATCTCTTGGATGACACTGAATCATGCTGCCTTTTAACAGATTTAATTATTTGTATCTTATTACCTGTTCAAGACGATAAGCTTCCTAAAGCATGGAACCAAGTCTCATTCATCTGACCCTAAAACCCACACTCTTTCCAATGCCCCAAACTGCTTCTTTCCTTCGGAGGAACAGCTAAACCACCTGTTGGTAGGGGGTCTCCTTGCAACGGAAACATTTGATTGATGCTGCCATTGCTTTCTAACATATAAAAAGCCTTTAAATTCTGCCTCCTGTCACCCATTAAAGAAGGACTGTGAGTCACGATGGCAAGACCCCTCCCTAAACACACCCGCACACGTACACACACATACACACACCCCTTAATGAGCCAGTGCATGGTCAGAATGCTAAATAAAAACCATCCATATCAGCCCATCCTCCTTAGCCAAGAAAATGCATTTGCAAACCAGAAAGCGCAGGAGGGGACCTCCTTCCTCTTGGCACCTGTATCAGTTTCTTGAGGCTGCTGTGACAAACTGCCACAAACTGAGTGGCTCAAAGCAACAGAAATTTATTCTCTCACATTTCAGGAGGCCAAAAGTCCAAAGTCAAAGTGTGACATGCGCTCTCTGAAGGCTGCAGAGGAATCCTTCTTTGTCTCTTCCTCACTTCTGGTGGCCGCCAGGATCCTTTGGCTTGTGGGTGCATCACTCCAGCCCTCCGTCTTCATGTGGTAACCTCCCTGTGTGCCTCCTTTCTCTGTGTCCCTGTTCTTCTATACGGATGCCAGTCACATTGGATCAAGGCCCACCCTAACCCAATATGACCTCGTCTTCACTTGATTACATCTGTAAAGCCCTGATCTCCAGAAAAGGTCACATTCACAGGAACTGGGGGGCAGGACTTAAACATATCTTTTGGGAGGGCACACAATTCATCCCCGAACAGCACCCACAAACGTGCCTGCACAGCCTGTTCCCAGAGAGTCACATACGCTGTCTTTCATGGCACTGTAGACAAGCACCTCATATTAAACCTCCCCTCTGCCCTCCGCTGAGAGACAACAGTGACCCCACAACCCTTGAAAGAGAAATGATAGTTCCTTTTTAAAAAATTGAGCTATAACTTTAATTATTATCTTTAATTGGGGTAAAATATATACAACATAAAATTTGCCATCTTAACCATTTTTAAATGTGTAGTTCAGTGACATTGAATATATCCACATTGTTAAGCGACCATCACCATCTATCTTCACAACTTTTGTTGTCTTGCAAGACTGGAACGCTGTCCCCATTAAACAATAACTGTCTATCCCCCATCCCCGCTGCCCTGATGGTTCTTTTAAGTATAGAATTTATTATGAGTAACTGATGATTGAGTGGCTCTAACCAAATATTTTAAATGTATTTGATATACATATAAATTGATCAAGGTTAGCAGTGAAAACAATGGTACCAGTGATAAAGTCTCCATTGCAGATAGGTGTAATGAGCTAATCTGGTGCAATTGAGAAAAGTTGTATGCTGCTTGTCCCAGAATGTGACCCAATTCCCTCATTTGGCTGATGAAATTATTGCCTAAGCAAAAGTGTCTAGGGCTCCTTGGGGATGCTTGTGATAAATCCTCGTGGGAAAGTATTCCTGGCCCCATTTGAAAGTGCATTCAAATCAATGCTACAAACATTTGTTCATAGCTCTTATCTGTGCCAGACACTGCTCTAAGTACTGGGACACAGAAATAAATACTACAGTATTAGCTCTCAGGAGCTCAGGTCTATAGTAAATGTAGATATTTAACATAGGAAATAGCTCTGAAAGCCCATCTTTTTAAAAAATATACAGCTTTTCTCTCCTCATATGTCCTCTTAAAGAGGATGGGACAACTCTTTAATTGGTCAACTTCTTCTTCTTCCCTCCTCCATTTGATCTCTGGTATTCTGCCTTCTAAATATTTTTCAATGGGGATGCTATGGGCACCGAGGAGACACCAGAAATACAGGTCTAAAGTTCGGGAGAGTTCTGTGTTAGAAAGAGTTGAGAACAGTTGAAGTGGAAGTAGTCAGAGGACATCTGGTGGATATTGTTCCTCAAGGGTATCAAACCTGGCACTTTTGCACCACTTTCCACTTCTTCCTGGCTTAAAGGGGTAATTGTGCTCCTTCATGAAAGTATATGGCCCAGAAAACTGTAGTATTCCCTTTTCCAGAAAGCTCTTAGGCATCCGAATCTTCTCTTTTTCTATCTATTTTTAAATGCTGGTATTATATTCCGCCCCTGGTCTTCTTTTATGGTCACTTTATACTTTCTCCCTGGACATCTCATAGAATCCCATGGTTTGAATTACCATATATAATCTTATGACTAAAATTTAAATTCCCAACACAGACTTCATTCCTCAACCTTAGAATCACATATCCAACTGTCTACTAGACATTTTCACTTAGATGTTCTACTGGCAAATTCCTCAAACATGTCCAAAAGTTACCTATATTCCACTTCCAAATCTTTTCCTTATCCCATGCTCGTGTGTGTTTGTGTGTGTGTGAGAGAGAGATGAATTGCACTAACATTCACTCATTTTTTTCTCTTTCCATCGGTGAGATGTGGCAGGAGGAGAAACATAAATCAGAGCTGCAGGATTTTTAATGCGTTTGGAATTGGATTGTCTGAAATTCAGGAGAATATGTAAGAACATATTAAAGATTAACAGCATAATCTCCACCTCCTGTGACCTTTATGTGGTGTGCTAAGACCTGCTTATGAAGGAGCCATGTCTGGGAGTCTGGGACAAGCCCCGGCAGTCACACCCCGGTTAGCATCAGCGACATGGTGCTGGGCACATGGGCACTGGCTTGGCTGGGGAACGAGCTAGTGGGGAGGGGCAGGATGGGCCACCCCAAGTTTAAGGAGTTGATCAAACAGGAAAATGAAGAGCTCTAGAACCTCCGCCAAAGGCATTGAGATTTTGATTCACAAATAAACTGGTACTAGGTAATAAAACTATATTGAGCATTTTAGTAACTAATACTACCTACTATAAGAAGTGCTACCTACAACGACTGTGAAAGTAAATACAGTAGGCCCAAGAATTCCATTCTTAAAAGCTTAGCACAGTGTTTTGCGTTTTTATAATGCAAAACCCCACTTGGAATCAGGCCTGGTTCTCTTTGGACAACAGGTTTAATGTGAGACATTTGTCTCTGCACCTGGAAAGCCAAGGCCTCAGTATCTCAAAAAATCCTTCTGTATGTATTAAGGCCGCGGAATCAGATTCATACGAAGTAGAGCAAAGATGGGAGATTATCCACTACAGGGTACCAAGAAAGCTCAGTCTGGCACAACAAATCCTGTTGGTTGAGCTTAATGAGTCTGGGGTTTCCTTTTGGGATGATAAAAGTGTCTTGGAACCAGATAGAGGTGTTGACTGCACAACATTGTGAGTATGCTAAATGCCACTGAATTGCTTGCTTTAAAATGGTTAATTTTATGTTATATGAATTTCGCCTCAATTAATTTTTAAAAATCTTATCAGCTAATAGTAGCTGAACCCTTCCCCCTTCCCCAACAACTGCCTATTTCTCTTACAATAAATTCCAAGTTCATTACTACGTGTTATACAACTCTACAAATCTGAACCTGCCTACTTCTCTCACGTCTCTTATTACCCTGCATGCTAGTCACCCAGCTTTTGGTTTCTTCAACACATCAGGTTCGTTCTCACCCCAGGGCCTTGACACTTGCCCTTCCCTCTTTCCAAAACATCCTTCCCTTGGCTGTGCAGAACCAAGATTTTCTTATCATTTAGCTCTTAGCTCAAAGTCACTTCCTCAGAGAAGTCTCCTCTGATGACTATATCTAAACCAGTCTCTCCTTAGTCACTATCCTATCACCTGGGTTTGTTATCGTCACAGAACTTATACTATATGAAATTATATTTCCTATTCATTTTTTACTGGTTTAATATCTGTTTCTCTACACTGAAAAATAAATGTCATGAGAAGTGAAATCTTGTAGATTTGTTCTCTACTCCCTTCCCACTGCCTGGCACAAGAAGGCACTCAAAAGACTATTTGCTGCATGAAGAGATGGAAAGGGGAAGGGAGGAGGGAAGGAGGGATGGAGGGAAGAAAGGAAGGAAGGAAGGAAGGCAGGGAGGGAGGGAGGAAATGGTAAGTCGTATCTAGGCTGGCCTGGGGAGAACTCTGTAACTGATTAGCAAGGTCTGCTGTGAGCACAGAGGAGCATAGCAGTGGCGTATTAAGACAACAGTGTGCTGGCCAACATTTAATAGCTAGTTCTCAGGGTTGAAGGTGGTGGGGAGGTGACATCCTGATTTGTATCATTTATCAATTTATGTGCTGTAAACATTTCCACATGGCCAATTTCAAGCAACCAACAAGTTGTGAACTGGCTCACAAAATTCCTGAAAATTTAATAATCAGCTCTCATGAGCTGGTACAAGCCATTTCCAGCACACCACTGGTATAAATGGCATGTATTTGCTGCTCCTGAGATAGTCCCACACTTTCTTTTACAGAAAAGGAACCTGAAGTCCAAAGAGGAAGAAAAAAAAAAAACTGGATCAAGATTACACAGCAAGTCTGCAGCATAGCCCAGTTCCTCGGTTAAAGGCTATTTTTCTTCATAAAGACCTTCAGATGCTGTCAAAAGGAAAGCACCAAGAGGCATACAGCAAGTTTCTGCCTCAAAAGGGTTTATTAAGAGCTGGGAGGCTGTGCAACAAAGGCTTCTGGCAAGGACCCAGGCAGGTTGACAAACTCCTTGTTTGCCAAGAGTTTGGCTGCCGAAGAGATTTTCAACACTTACATTTTGCTTGGGGAGGCTCCGCTGTGAACTGTCAGCTTTTTTCCCCCTGAACTTGAGTCGCTTCTTCAAGCCACATGGACCCAAACAAAAGGCTAAGGAGCTGACTGCTTATAAATCCAACTTTTATATCTCAAGAAGTAAAAGTTAGGGACACCCTTAAAATGTGGTTTTTGTTACTCAAAACAGAATTTAATTAAAAATGTAAAAGGCCACCTATGGAGAAGACACACACACAAACACACACAGGAAAAAAAGAAAATGAAATTCACCCCCCTGCAGCGGTGCTCCCAGTCCAGGTAGCCTCCGTCTATCCCAACACGGAACAGGCTGTATTCGCTTCCCAGGGGTGTCTTGGCAATAGACTGCAGGCTCTTTGGAAGCAGGAAATTTTTCTTAACGCATCTTTGTTTCCTTCCTCAATATGAATTCTCAGAACCTCTCAGACATCTCACTCAGAGACTAACTGATGGATTTGGTGAACTGAGAAACATGGTCCCCTCTGACTAAGCAGAAGGAAACAGGAAATGGAAGACTTGAGTCTATTCCCAGCTCTCTCGCTGATTGCTATAAACTCAGACCATTTCCTTTCCTAGAACCTCAGTCTTCCCATCTGTAAAATGAGATCATTGGACTACAGAATGACCAAGTTCTCTCTCTCCTGTTTCTAAGAATCTCTGATTATAGAACAGTTTTTAGATTGCTTTATTACAGTCTCTGGGATGTGTGTGCTCTAATTTTATATAAACTCAAGGCTTTTACATATGGTTGTTCGATATTTAGTCCATATTATTTTGGGTTTTGTTTTGTTTTCAGACTTAAGGCCATTGACTAAATTCTTTTTTCTGAAATTGTTCCTAAAAGCAAAGTGAGTGAGCTATTTTAGATCAGAGCCTCATTCACATGTGTAAAACTGAGTTAACAACCTCTTCATAATGGAAAGCACATGGGCTTTGAAGCCAGGTGGCCTTGCACCCTTAATCCTGCTCCCCTCCATACTAGCTGTGTAACACTGAACACATTACTTCACCTCTCTGAGCCCTGCAGCCCTCGTGTGTAAAGAGGGACTGTTACTTCCTTACGGAATCATGGAGGAGTCAATGAGGAGAAACAGGTGCAGTGCCCTGCACTCAGTAGTCAGTCCAGAAATATTCACTTCTTCTCTGCTGTCCTTCTCTCCTCTACATCTAATTTAAGAATTTATACATAAGCAAAAGACAGACTATCACTGAAATATTTTTGACTAATTACATCTAACATTGGGGTTGGATTTGTATAAGATAAAAGGTTATAGAAATTCCCCCAGTATGGCCTGGAAGCTTGTTATGCTGACAAGCCACGTTCTCTTGGATGCTGAAATGGATTTATCTATTGACAAATTTATCAGTGCTTCCTCCACCCAGAAAGGGACGTCTGTAAAGTGGAAAGGTTAGTAGATTTAAAAAAATCAAAAACAACAACAAGAATAACAAAACAGAAAGAAAGAAAAGAAAATCAGTGCAGAATGATTGTTCCTGGCTACAACTGCCCCCTTTGAACAGGACTGATGTGTAGAGAATGTGCAGAGCAGGAAGGAGCTAACTGATGCCATTATGTGAGTGGAGTCTGGGCTCTTACACAATTTCCTTCAAATCAGTAGTTAAAGATTTCATTTAGAATCAGAAGTCTTTTGACCTTTTTAAGGTTCTGTTGAATGTAATTTTTAAATTATTATACAATTCATCATTATGAATTATAGAAAAATAAGAATATAGCTATAAGAAAAAATACAAATAAAACATTATATTTGCTTAGCATGTTATATTTGCTTATAATTTTTACTATGTACTTATGTATCATTACATTTACATCAATGAGATTAAACTGGACATAATGTTTAATAACTTGCCTTTCTGCACTTAATTTATGAGTAACAGTTTTCCCATATCAGTAGATCTCATAAATTTTTTGGCTTTTTATTATTATGCTGTGTGGGTGTGCAAATAATTATTTAATCAACCTCCCCCACCATTATTGCTCATTTTGGTTTTTTAGTACTGTACAAACCCACAGGGCAATTCCAAAAGAAATTATCCTGATCTTGGAAAGACGGACCTCGAAAGAAAGTGGAAGGAAACAGATTACAATTGAAGTAAGCTTTGGAGCTCCTTTCTTCTGAGCTTATGGCACTCTTCCCAATTGTAGTGTGAGAGAAGGGCTAAAGGAATTTCTCTGCAGCTGTCAAACATTCTGCAAAAAAGCTAATTTTGTTGGATGTACTTTTTTTCCTCTTTAACACCATAGACCAAGGGTTGGCCAAATCCAGCCCACCCCCTGGTTTTGTATGACCTGGGAGCTAAGAAAGTTTTTCACATGTTTAAATAAATAGTTGAAAAATCAAAAGAATAATATTTTGTGACACATGTAAATTATATATGAAATTCAGATTTCGGTGTCCATAAATAATAAAGTTTTATTGGAACACAACCATACTCATCATTTACATATCGTCTATAGATGTTTGGGTAGCTATAGACAATTACATATTACGATCGTAGAGTTGAATAGTTATGACAAATACTGTAGTGCCTAAAATATTTATATCTGGCTTTTTTATATAAAATTTTGCCGATGCCTGCCAGGGATTATTTTCTTGTCAAAATTAAAATTTCTTGGGTTCACAATCATATATACCTAGTCATTAAAATCCTGGGGCCTTATAATAATTTTTAGGCTTGGAGCAGTCTTGGGTTTGTGGACCTGCTCTCTCACTGGTGACCTTATATGATTCATTTTTCCTCTGTAAGCCTCAGTTTCCCAATTTGTAAAATAGGCAGGTTGCCCTAGATCTCTAAGGCATTCGTTTATTTATTCATATGAAAAATATTTCCTTAGCGCCTACTACATGCCAGGCCCCATGTTAACTCTAGAAATAATGTTTATGACATGGAACAATATTCTGTGGTTTTCACTGAAACAAAAATTACTTCTGACAAGAAAAGAGATGTAAAGAAGTCTGCCAGTAAAAGTCTGAAGAGTCCCCAGAAATAAATGCAGGCAAATGACTTTTCCCTTGAAATTAAATCAAGAATCTTAGGAGACTCCAAATTCAGTAACTTCTTCTGTAGGAGATTTTAAAGGAGTCCTGTTTGGGTGCATTCCAGTGTACTAGGTGAAACTTTTCTCAACACTGTGGTAGGTATATACAATGGAATACCATTCATCCTTTAAAAAAGGAAATCTTATCATTTGTAACAACATGGATGAACCCAGAGGACAGAATGTTAAGTTAAATAAGCCAGGCACGGAAAGACAAATATCACATGTTCTCATTCTTATGTGAGACCTAAAGAAGATGAACTCATAGAAGTAAAGAGTAAAATGGTGGTCACTGGGGCAGTGGGGAGATATTGGCTAAAGGACACAAAATTTCACATAGATAAAGGAGAAAGTTCAAGAGATCTATTGTCCATCATGGTGACTACAGTTTATTATAATACTGTATTGCATACTTGATAATTGCTAAGAAAGTACCTTTTCAGTGTTCTCACTTAGCAAGTAGAATTTAGCAATACATATACAAAAAAATTATACACTATGAGCAAGTGGAATTGTTCCAGGGAATGTAAGGCTGG
>NW_012137192.1:3591767-3594874 GCF_000956105.1 Propithecus coquereli
GCAGAGGAGAGTATCTTTTAAAATTGGGGTCAATCCACTGAAGCCCTGTCACTGCTTTATCAACTAATATATTACATAATATTCTAAAACCTTTGTTGTCATTTCAACAATGTTCACAGCATCTTCACTAGAACTAAATTCCATCTCAAGAAAGCACTTTCTTTGCCACATAAGAAGAAACTGCTCATCCGTTCAAATTTTATCATGAGATTTTGTCATGAGATTCAGCCTCCTCTTCAGGCTCTACTTCAATAGTTATCCTGCTATTTCTACCACATCTGCAGTTACTCTCTCCACCAAAGTCTTAACCTCTCAAAGTCATCCATGAGGGCTGGAATCAGCTTATTCAAACTCCTGTTAATGCTGATATTTTGACTTCTTCCCATAAATCACAAATGTTCTTAAGGGCCTCCAGAATGGTCAATCCTTTCTAGATGGTTTTCATTTTATTTTTGCCAGATCCATCAGAGAAATCACTATCTGTGGCAGCTATAGCCTTATGAAATGTATTTTTAAATAATAAGACTTGAAAGTCAAAATTACTCCTTGATCCATGGGCTACACAATGGACACTGTGTTAGCTGGCATGAAAACAACATTAATCTTCTTGTATACCTCCATCAATGCCCTTGGGTGACCAGGTGCCATTGTTAATGAGCAGTAATATTTTGAAAGGTATCTTTTTTTCTGAGCAGGTCTCAACAGTGGGCTTCAAATTTTCAGTAAAACTTCCTATCAACAGATGTGCTGCCATCCAGGCTTTGTTGTTCCATTCATAGAGCACAAGCAGAATAGATTTAGCATAATTCTTAAGGGCCCTAGATTTTCAGAATGGTCAATGACCATTGGCTTCAACTTAAAGTCACCAGCTTCATTAGTCCCTAGCAAGAGATTCAGTCTGTCCTTTGAAACTTTGAAACCAGGCATTGACTTCTTTTCTCTAGCTGTGAAAGTTTTAGACGGCACTTTCTTCCAATAGAAGGCTGTTTCATCTACATTGAAAATCTGTTGTTTAGCAGAGCAACCTTTATCAATTTATTTTCGCTAGATTTTCTGGATAACTTGCTGCAGCTTCTACATCAGCACTTGCTGTTTCACCTTGCATTTTCTGGTATGGAGATGGCTTCTTTCCTTAAATTTCATGAACCAACCCCTGCTAGCTTCAAAATTTCTTCTGCAGATTCTGCACCTTCATCAGCCTTCAAGAAATTGAATAGATTTAGGGCCTTGCTCTGAATTAGGTTTTGGCTTAAGGGAGTGTTGTGGCTTGTTTGATATTCTATCCAGACCACTAAAATTTTCTGCATATCTGCAAGAAGGCTGTTTCACTTTCTTATCATTTGTGTGCTCACTGGAGTAGCACTTTAATTTCCTTTAAGAACTTGTCCTTTGCATTCACAACTTGGCTAACTTTGGCCTATCTCAGCTTTCAACATGTCTTCCTTGCTAAGCTTAATCATTTCTAGTTTTGATTTAAAGTGAGAGATGTGCAACTCTTCCTTTTACCTGAACACTTAGAGGCCATTGTAGGGTTATTAATTGGCCTAATTTCTATATCGTTGTGGCTCAGAAGAGAGATGGGGGAACAGCCATCAGTGGATCAGTCAGAACAGACACAACATTTATTAATCAAATTTACTGCCTTACATGGATGCGGCTCTTGGTGCCCCAAATCAATTATAATAATAACATCAAAGATCACTGATCACAGATCACCATACCAGATATAATAATAATGAAAAGTTCGAAATATTGTAAGAGTTATCAAAATGTGACATGAAGAAATGAAGTGAGCATGTGCTATTGTAAAAATGGTGCCAATCAACTTGCACAACACAGGATTGCCACAAAGCTTTGATTTGAAAAATAACTCAATATCTGCAGAGCACAATAAAGTTAAATGAAATAAAACAAGATGTGTTTATGTGGAAGGAAGGTAGCCTGTTCAATAAATGGTGCTGGAGCAACTGGACATACATAGATAAAAAAAAAAAAAAGAATCTTAATCTAAGTCTCATACATCACATAATAATTAACTTAAAAGTGGATCACAGGTTTAAACATAAAACTTAAAACACCAAACTTCTAGAAAAACATAGGAGAAAATCTTCAGGGTCTAGGTCTAGGCAAAGAGTTAGATATGACACCAAATACAAAATCCATAAAAAAAAGAATACTCTGAAATTTATCAAAATTTAAAACTTTTGCTCTGTGACAGATCTTCACAGGATGAAAAAGCTACAAAGTGGGAGAAAACATTTGCATGGAATCACATATCTGACAAAGGACTAGTATCTAGAATATTCAAAACTCAACAGTAAAAGAAAAAAACAATCCAATGAGAAAATTGGCAAGATACATGAAAAGACAGTTCACTGAAAAGGACAGACAGATGGAAAATAAGCACATGGAAAGATGTTCAACATCATTAGCCATTAGGAAAATACAAATTAAAAACCACAATGAGATACCTCTACACACCTATCAGAATGGTAAAAATAAAAAAATAGTGACAACACTGAATACTAGCAAGGATTTGGGAATGTAAAATGACATAGCTACTCTGGATAACTGTGGCAGTTTCTTTAAAAATGAAACCTGCAACTACCATACGACCCAGCAATTGTGCTCCCAGGGAAATGAAGACTTATGTTGACACAAAAATCTGTACATGAACGTTTATAGCAGCTTTAGATTCATAATAGCCCCAGAACTAGAAACAACCCACATGTCCTTCAGTGGGTGGATGGTTAGGTAAACTGTGGTATATTCATGTCAGGAAAGACCACTTGGACATAAAAGGAATGAACTATTGATACTTGCTACAACCTCGATGAATCTCCAGAGAATTACGTTGAGTGAGAAAAGTCAACTTGAGAAGTTACATATTGTATGATTCCATTTATATAACATTTTCGAAATGACAAAATTACAGAAATGAAGAATAGATTCCTGGTTGCTAAGAGCCAGGGACAAGGGAGGAAGATGTGTGTGTCTACAAAAGGGCCACACAAGGAGTCTTTGTGGTGGTGGAAATGTTCTGCGTCTAACTGTGTCAATGTCAATATCCTGGTTGTGATATTGTACTATAGTTTTTCAAGATGTTA
>NW_012137192.1:3594924-3597587 GCF_000956105.1 Propithecus coquereli
AGGTTTTGGCTTAAGGGAGTGTTGTGGCTTGTTTGATATTCTATCCAGACCACTAAAATTTTCTGCATATCTGCAAGAAGGCTGTTTCACTTTCTTATCATTTGTGTGCTCACTGGAGTAGCACTTTAATTTCCTTTAAGAACTTGTCCTTTGCATTCACAACTTGGCTAACTTTGGCCTATCTCAGCTTTCAACATGTCTTCCTTGCTAAGCTTAATCATTTCTAGTTTTGATTTAAAGTGAGAGATGTGCAACTCTTCCTTTTACCTGAACACTTAGAGGCCATTGTAGGGTTATTAATTGGCCTAATTTCTATATCGTTGTGGCTCAGAAGAGAGATGGGGGAACAGCCATCAGTGGATCAGTCAGAACAGACACAACATTTATTAATCAAATTTACTGCCTTACATGGATGCGGCTCTTGGTGCCCCAAATCAATTATAATAATAACATCAAAGATCACTGATCACAGATCACCATACCAGATATAATAATAATGAAAAGTTCGAAATATTGTAAGAGTTATCAAAATGTGACATGAAGAAATGAAGTGAGCATGTGCTATTGTAAAAATGGTGCCAATCAACTTGCACAACACAGGATTGCCACAAAGCTTTGATTTGAAAAATAACTCAATATCTGCAGAGCACAATAAAGTTAAATGAAATAAAACAAGATGTGTTTATGTGGAAGGAAGGTAGCCTGTTCAATAAATGGTGCTGGAGCAACTGGACATACATAGATAAAAAAAAAAAAAAGAATCTTAATCTAAGTCTCATACATCACATAATAATTAACTTAAAAGTGGATCACAGGTTTAAACATAAAACTTAAAACACCAAACTTCTAGAAAAACATAGGAGAAAATCTTCAGGGTCTAGGTCTAGGCAAAGAGTTAGATATGACACCAAATACAAAATCCATAAAAAAAAGAATACTCTGAAATTTATCAAAATTTAAAACTTTTGCTCTGTGACAGATCTTCACAGGATGAAAAAGCTACAAAGTGGGAGAAAACATTTGCATGGAATCACATATCTGACAAAGGACTAGTATCTAGAATATTCAAAACTCAACAGTAAAAGAAAAAAACAATCCAATGAGAAAATTGGCAAGATACATGAAAAGACAGTTCACTGAAAAGGACAGACAGATGGAAAATAAGCACATGGAAAGATGTTCAACATCATTAGCCATTAGGAAAATACAAATTAAAAACCACAATGAGATACCTCTACACACCTATCAGAATGGTAAAAATAAAAAAATAGTGACAACACTGAATACTAGCAAGGATTTGGGAATGTAAAATGACATAGCTACTCTGGATAACTGTGGCAGTTTCTTTAAAAATGAAACCTGCAACTACCATACGACCCAGCAATTGTGCTCCCAGGGAAATGAAGACTTATGTTGACACAAAAATCTGTACATGAACGTTTATAGCAGCTTTAGATTCATAATAGCCCCAGAACTAGAAACAACCCACATGTCCTTCAGTGGGTGGATGGTTAGGTAAACTGTGGTATATTCATGTCAGGAAAGACCACTTGGACATAAAAGGAATGAACTATTGATACTTGCTACAACCTCGATGAATCTCCAGAGAATTACGTTGAGTGAGAAAAGTCAACTTGAGAAGTTACATATTGTATGATTCCATTTATATAACATTTTCGAAATGACAAAATTACAGAAATGAAGAATAGATTCCTGGTTGCTAAGAGCCAGGGACAAGGGAGGAAGATGTGTGTGTCTACAAAAGGGCCACACAAGGAGTCTTTGTGGTGGTGGAAATGTTCTGCGTCTAACTGTGTCAATGTCAATATCCTGGTTGTGATATTGTACTATAGTTTTTCAAGATGTTATCGTTGGAGGAAACAAAATAAAAGTATGGGGGAATTTTTCTGCATTATTTTTTTGCAAGTGCTTATGGTCACAATTATATCAACATTAAAATTTTAATTTTAAAAAGACAGCTGAAGAACTCCTCCAGTCCAACCCAATAATTACACAGTTGAAGAAACCGAGGCTCTGAAGGGGTTGTGAATGAAATCAGCTCTTTGACCATCCATTGGCCAATTTTTACTTAGAAATGGTGGACTCTTTCTAGTGCTTCAGCTTGGTCAGCCCATCACTGGGATGGAAAGCCACATTCCCACCGGTGCCTGTCACCACATCTTCACACTGGCTTTCCCTCACACTTAAGATCCCAAGGAAGAGGATCAGTGGAGAGAATCCTGAAGGGCTAGGAGGTATGTTCTGAAAAATACTCTCTGTGGAACAGAGCAGTAAGGTAGTCAAGACAGAAGTAGGGTGAGAAGGAGCGTGGTTCCAAAGAGATAAATCTAAATACAAAGAAAAAAAATAGAGGAAAATAACAGGAACTCTTTGGAGGCCATTGCTGCATAGCTGAAGGGTGCAGAGAGCAGCGCTTGAATAGCGGGAGGAGGTTCGTTCACCTTCCATTTCAGTTTCTCTGATGCAAGAAAGTTCTGATAGACCGAGAAAGCCACAGACTACTTAGACAGACACTGATGTTTCTTGTGCGAGAGAAACATTTGAAATTCTTTATTTATTTGGACAAGAAGAGCCCATGGAAACGCACCCAAATCAGGGACTACAAAGTTTTGGGAGAACATCGTGTGTGTGTGTGTGTGTGT
>NW_012137192.1:3598267-3644480 GCF_000956105.1 Propithecus coquereli
GGAGGTGGGAGAGAGAAAGGCACTAGGAGAAACACAGAGATTTCTCTATAATACTGGAGGTAAAGGTCAAAGTTGGAATAACAAGACCTACATTGAGTTATCAGAGACAAGGAAGCATAGTACATCATCAAAATGCAGTTGAGAGGCCTGGTTGGCTGAGAAGAAGCAGCGTGCCAGCAGAAGGGGGCCTCGTGAAGTCCCCAGGGGGAGGGAGAAAACCACTTTTTACTAGGCCCTAGCATGGGCTGGCACCATACAGTCAGCCTCATTTACAGGCGCAGAAGGATACATGCAGAAAGAATATGGGACCTGTCACCAAAGGACGGACATCCCAGGGCTGCTACCTCCCAGGTCTGAAGCACTGGATCATTCACTGACACCCTCTGGGCCTCAGTTTCCCCGTCTGTAAAAGGGCTTCTAGTGAAACCTGCTTCTAGAGGTTGCTGTGATAATCAAACGATGGGGAAAAGCTTTGCACACTGTGTGCACCTGCTTCTTGCTTTTTCTTTTTTTTTTTTGAGGAAACATTCATGAGAAAATCTCTGACTCAGATCAAGAATACTCAGTCTTCTTTCTTGATAAAATTGTGAAAAAAGAATACTTTTGTCTTTGCTCTAATTGCATGTGATTCTAACAAATGCTTCTATTCCCAATTGCCTAGTGATTTGGTTTCATTTAGAGTGTCTGCCACACGCTTAACGGTGATGTCTTTGATTGTCATTCTTCCATGAACTCCAGGAAAGTGTACAGGTTGGTGCTGGCAAAAGATCTTAATTTAGACTTAGAAACAGTGGGTTTTTCATATATACTTCATAATGGTGTTAATGTGAAATTAAAACTAATAGAAAAGTGGTATGCTAATATGCTTGTCTGTACAGTTTGGTATAGTTACTATAGGTGGACTTCAGATTTGACTCTCACCTTCCTAGCAGCCAAGGTCAAAAGGTAAATATGTTGGATTACTATTTGGGAGGAGAAGGCACACCAATTCTTTAAGTGGAACAAATTCTAAAACAAATTGATTATAGTGAACACTGTAATAGCTTTAGAAACAGTTCTATAGCAAATGCAGAAATGTTTTTAAGACAACTGTTTCTTGTATCTGCCCTCAATAAAGATTGATACCAAGCTTAATACCAAGGCTTATTTCCATGAGGAAGCTAGGATAACAGAGTCCAGCAGCTCTTCAGTGATGCAGCTGCACACAAGGACAGAACTCAGAGCGTGGTGCAGAACCGTGGTGCATCTTCCCATCATTAAGCGGCGTCCAGCCCTGGATGCACATTAGGACGAGCAGTAGAGACCTGTGAATCAGAATTTTGGGGGTGGAGCCTGGAAATCAGCACTTTCTCTTAAGTTTCCCCTAAAGATGCTGATGTGTGACCCTATTTAAGAACCACTGATAAATTGTCTTAGCAAAGGAGTTAAGCAACACACAACTAGAGGCCAGATCTTCCCCAAAGGACCACAGCATTTACTGTTGGTCACTAACCTTTCAGGAAATATGAACAAATGCTTGGTCCCTCCAGATGATTTGAAAATGCTCCCACCTGCATTTGATGAGTCCTAGCACCCTCTCTTTCTATGGCCTCCCAAACATGAGATGGGCTGTTTGGACACTTTGACACTTGGACATTTTGGGCATCGGAAAGGCCGTTCTCTTTCATGCCTTGAGCACTTCACTCATAATGCTGCCCCTATCTGACATCCTCACCTCACTTGCCCTGCTCACCCCACCTTGCCAATCCCTACTCAGTCGTGTGCCCCTCATTCAAATGTCTTTCCATACAGGAAGCCTTTCCTGGACACACACATGACAAGGTCTTCCTGCCATGAGCTCCTTCCTGACCTTCCCCAGAACTGGCGACTTCCTGTTCTACAGTGTCTTTTCCACACTCTTCTAAGCTCTTCCAGGGCAGATACTATTTGATCTTCTTTATTCTGTGGCTCTGGTACTCAGCAGAGAGCCTGGCATTTTGTAAATGTCTAATAAACATCTGTCGAATGGATGGAGCAATATCTGGCCACCCATCTTGTCTACATGAGGAAACTGAGGACCAAAGAGGTCCTCACCTGAAGTTCAACTGAACCTCAGTCACAAAGCTAGTACCAGGACTAACGGACATGATAAAAATGCATTGCACCTTTAGTGGTTCCTGGCACTCTACTACGTATTACTCACCCACGATCTAGGTCAGTCCTTATCAGATGACTGTGAGGTCATTCCTAAAACGAGGTGCCATCCTGCATCCTCTCTTCCCCACCCACTGTCATCTAATCCTTCCCCATGCTCTGCCAGCCCTACCCGCAAAACATATCCCACATCTGACCTCTTCTCTTTATCTCCACCATGGGCTAAGCCACTGCAATTGATCCGCCTGGGCCACTGCAACAGCCACGAACTATTTCCCTGCCTCCACGCTCGGCCCCCCAAAACTTTTCTCCCCCAGTGGCCAGATAGATATTTTTTTAAAAACACAAATCAAGTCATGTTTCTCTTCTGCTTAAAACCCTCCAATGTCTTCCCATCACACAGTAGTGAAATACACACACCTCATCATGGCCTTGAGAGCCGGAGGGTCTGCCCTGACTCGTTCTCTGACCTTGCTTCTCTCTGGCCACCCTGGCCCCCTTTCAACTCTAGCACCCGAGCGCATCAGACTGGCTCCTCCTTCAAGGCCTGTGCCCAGGCCATCCCAGCTACCCGAAACTCTCTTTCTACTCCCTCCCTGCCAGGCTTCAGGTCTGGGCATGGCTGGGTCATTCTTGTCATTCTGATCTCATTCAAACATCATCTTTTCAGAGACATCATCCCGAACCCAGCCCAACCTAAAGTAGCCCCCTTCGTTGGCACATTATGCTGCTTTTCTCTTTGCAGTATTCATCACTATGTAAAATTTTTCTTGGGTCATTATTTGTTAGCCACCTGCTCCTTCACTAGCATCCAGCCCTTTCAGTTATTATCCGCCCCACGGCTTCGTCTGCCACAGTCACCACCGTACCCCTCACACCCAGGGCACCATTTGTTCCCTCCTGATTACAAACTTTTTGAATTAATGAATGAATACCCATTTTTCAGATGAGATAACCGAGGCTCAGAGAAATCAAGCGAGTTGTCCAAGATAGCACATTTAAGAAATTGCGGAACTGGAATTCAACCACATGCAGCTCCTCTCTGGAAACTTCACTCATCACTGAAATCCAGATTTCTGTCTTTGAGCCCAATGCCCAGTTCTCCCCACCATTCGTGATTCTTAGAAGGGGAGAGCTGGGTGGCTCTTTCCTCCCTGATGGCCGAGATCCCCAGACAAATTGGGTTTGAGAAAGTGTCCTGCTCTGCATAGACATTAGGAGGCAGGGTGCCAGGGTTCCATCAGCAGCTCCTCCTGCCTGACCTGCACGTGAAGATACGTTGGCAGCCCCCACTGCGCCACTGTGGGGAGCAGCCCTCATGCAAAGCTGCTCCTGGGCCTCACTGGGGAGGAAGATCTCCTCCTTGCCTTAGAGCCACTGGGGAGATGGTGATACATGCAAATGAGACGTGACTGTGCCTGCCTTGACGTGTGCAGGGGCTGTGTCTCCAGCATACAGGTCTGAGAGCCTCCAGGTCACCGTACAAAAGGGGGAAGTGGAGCATGAGTGGGAACACACCTGGGAGGGGAGCTACTGTCCTGGGACTCTGTGGGCCACAGCAGGAGGAACAGAGCACCTCTGTCTGCACACACGGGGTTCATTAACTGAGGAAAGTCATTTCTCTGAGCCTCGGTGTGCTCATCTGTAAAATAGTGATAGTAATCCCCACTGCACGGCCCCCAGATGTTCACTCTCATTATATTCACTCAGATGATAAAGCTGGGTGGGCAGGAGGCAGGAAGGAGAGCCAGTGCTGAGGGAACATTGAAGGGGACGGGAAGATGAGCTGGCGGGAGTTTGAATAACATTACTATTCCCTTCCCTTGCACGGTATTGTTGCTTTGCAATGCACCTTCCCATCTGTCGTCTCCTGACTACTCACAGCCTCCTGTACACACATTACTGTTGTCATAACCACCCTGCCTCAAGCAGGCAATGTCCTCAGAAAAGAAGATACTTAGTCTCAGATACACATGGGCGTGTAGCGAAGGGGTAACAGTAAAACACACACACAGATATTTATAGTTAGAAGATCTGTATTTGAATTTTCCTTCTACCATTTCAATTCTTGTTAAAGCCTCTGGAAATCAGTTCTCTCTTCTATAAAAGGGGACAATAGTGTCTGCCCTGCCTACCTCCCAAGCTGTGATCTCATAGGCGAGATGCTTTAAGATGAATGTCACGGTGCTGAAATGCAACTTGTCCCACCGGGGGATGCCATTGGTTTTTTATCTCCCCTTCTTCTGAAGCAGAACTGATCCTCTCTGAAAGTGGCATTTCCTGCCTGCCTTCCAGAATCTGGGAGAAGATTCTAGCATAATCTGGCATAGTCCACTAGTCTTGGAGCAGTGTGGCATAATTGCAGGCTTGAGAAAACATAAATACAAGCTGTCCAATGCCTTGCAGCCACACACAGAGGGCCCTGGGCTTCCTGCTGAGTCATCACCCAAGGGTAAGCCTTGATTCTGCTCATTCTCATACTGACGAGGCCAGAATCACTTCTTGTCCACCCATACCCTGTCTGCCCCGAGGCTGAAGATGCCACCTGAGAGCCCCATAGCGAGTGCTCTATGGGCGACCCCAGGCCCAGCACACAGCTGCCCCTGACCTCCTTACACTGGCAGCCACAGCATGTCTTATCCTGCTCAATTCCCTACTTTTCGTGCTGTTTAACAACAGTGAGAGGAGCCGTGGCCTGCCCTGGGGAGTGTCTGCCATGAGAGCAGGCACTGGATTGATTTTCGAGGTTAACCATCATCCTCAGCTGGGCAGCAGCTTGCACAGGACTGAGCAATCTTCCTGGGTTTTCTCTTGCTTCAGAAATCACTTTCTCTGCCAGGTGTCTGACAAGGCTAGATCAGTGGGTCCTAGGAACTCTTTTCCTGGTCACCGAAGGATAAAGTCCTTCAATTTGTGAGCGCAAGGAGGCATGAAGAGAACATCTAGTAAGAAGGGCTGTGTGGTTGTGAGTTTCATCTTCTTTACTGTGTGATCCTAGGCAAACTGCTTAACATCTCTGAAATTTCAGCTCTCCTCATCCAAAAAGCATAGACCGTTAACACCTACCTTATCGTGTGTTTGTAAAAATTAGAGATTATGTGTATAAAATGCCTGGCCCATAAAGGTATTCGATAAAATGAATCATGGCCATTATTCCATTCCCACCCCTCCAGTAACTGACCTCACACAGGGCTGTTCCTTCAGACTGGGTTATTCTCAACAGAACTATATAAAATATTAAGGGAAGTCAAAAAGGAAATAAACAAATAAGTCTTTTATTTGACATAGAAAATTTTGTCAAGTTTCCATAGTTCAAGTTCCCGATGGTTCCACGCCTTGGTGGTTCATCTTCATCACGAAGCTTACTGCCCATCTCACCTCTAGATGGTCCCCACGCCATTCTGGTCTCCAGAATAGATCCAGAGATTTACCTTGTCCTGTTTCTTGGACCACTGCCAAAGCTCTTCCTTATTCATGTTCAGCCTATCATCTCTTGGAATCCTCTCTGTCCCAGGAAGGCTTCCTGTGGTATGAGTTCCCTGGTTCCCATATTAGTTGCAAGACTCTGAGGTCCATTTGCTGAGATCCAACGAATGACCTTCATTGCTAGTAATGTCCACTTGGAATGTCACATTATGCTCACTCCCATGAGAACCAGCTTCCCTGCCACCTAAATCAAGATCACATTGGGTGATTGTTAAAGATGCAGAGTCCTGGGCCTTAGAATCTCTAAGGGTGAGCTAGGAATCTGCCCATATAGAAAACCCATAACTCATTATGATGCCTAAGTAGTCTGAGAACCACTCAAATACAGCAGAAAGAAAGGCATGCTCTCTCAAAGTTATGGTGGAAAGGAAGAAAAGAAAGTAAAAGGCCTACCTAACATTTGCATATATTTTTATATAATTAGATAATCTTTCCGACTGCCTTAGGTAAGTAGCATGCGTTCCATCTTCAGACAAAAATTGTAGCACAGAGTTTAATCATTTTCCCTAAAAGAAGCTATTAAGTGGCACAGCTCATTTTCAGACTGAAGTCTGGCTGATTTAAAACCTGCAAACTTGGTCTTTATTCTTCACTTCCTTCTTAACACACGTTTGTGTGGCTCTTCATGTTTAACACAGTATGCCTCAGTAAATCAGGGTCTGCTGGGGAATATAAAAGAAGGGACAAATAACTGTATTGGGAGGTTGGCCTGGATTTGAAGAGAGATGTGGCACTACAGGAGTTCACAGGAGGCGGCATTTGCATCTCACTGCTGGGAGGTGCATTTGGGATCAGTCTGCAAAGACTGTTCCAGGAGAGAGAGAGTAAGAGGGCATAACCACTAGCAGGAACTCCCCCATGAGTAAGTGCATGGGGGAGGAAACAATGAGCAGTCCAGACAGACTGGAGCAGCAGCCGAGGCTCCCGTGAGAGAAGGAGGCACGAAAGGCAGGGAGGCGTGGACTTAGAACGTGGCCACAGGGCATGATGTGGGTCTCCTCTAACAATACCCTGCAACCCTGGAAACTGGGGGGCAAAGGAACAATACCAGGACTTGTTTAGGCAGAAATGGCCAAACATCGACGGTGGAAGGGTTGGCAGGCAGTGTCCTGCCGTCAGAAAGACTGGCTCTGGAGCCCCAGCTGGGCTGTAAATCAAGGGACAGCAGAAGGAAGTTGGGATGGACCATGAGAACGTGAAGGATGGGTGATAAAGAAAAGGAACCTGCAAAGAGGGGGTAGCCATTTAGACGCCTTCAGCTGCAAGGAACACAAAACCCTAAATCAAAGTAGTTTAAATAACAAGGGAATGTGCGTGTTCACCCACATCACAGGAAGTTCGTAGGTAAGGCAGCCTGAGGAGGGCTGCGAGGTCTCTGACTCAAAACCTGTAGGTTCTGCCCTTCTCTCTAGGCTGGCTTCACCCTCAGGCCAGGAGAAAAACAGCTGCAAGAATTGTAGAGGTCACCTCCAAGAGTACATTTTCCAGAGGAAATCTGGGACTGCCTCTTCCTTGTGTCTTTTATTAGGAGGAAGGAAACAGTTTCCCGAAGTCCCCCAGCAGACTCGCTTTCATGTCTCGTTAGCCGGAATTAGGTTGCCCGTCCATGTCTAAACCAAACACAGCAGACAGAAGGAGTTCTGGTGATTGACTTACCTTCTGGGCTGGAATAGATGTTAGGGACTCAGCTGAGTGGCCACTGCAAGGGGAAAAGGGGGACACCTACGCCTTCTTTCTAAGCCCTTGGTTGTTTCTCCTGCTGCCCTCATTGGATTCTCTCATCCCCTCTCCAGGCACAAGCTGTCACTTTCTCTTTACAAATGAGAACCCCTGCCCGGGGTCCCACATCTCTACCGTGCTCCAAAGCCTCTGTCTTTCTATGACTCCACACTGCAGGCTCTGGGAGGAGAGTGGAAAGACAGAAGCTGTGCCCAAAGACGGGAGTTTCTGTGTTAAATGTCTTACATGCAGCAACATTTCTTTTGAAGTGTTACATGCTTGGTTGGCTTCAATGAAGACCTCTATGGCTGAGGACCGTGAAAGCAACAGTTGAAAGCATCATCACAAACAGGGAATCCCCAGACAGCTTGGCCCAGAGGCTCCCCTGGGGAAGAATCCTCGAAACAGCCCACCAGATTGAGGAGAGTGGGTCAGGGACCAGACTCCGAGAGGATCCCCTGACAGGTCACACACCTTGAGCAGTGGGTGAGGGAGGCTGGGTGGGGAGCTGGCCTGCCTGAATAGGTTGGCTCAGAGCTCATTATTTTCTTTCCCTCCTCCCCTCACTTCATACCAAATATGGAAACAGATACTTGCCTAAGATCTGTCTCTAAACAACTAGAGCTCCATAGTTCGTCCTGTATAAGGTGGGAGCCAGATGGGGTGATCTTGTTCTTTTTCCTGGGCATTCATAGAACAGGCAATCTGTGAACTGGAAGCAACATGAGTGATCATCTAGTCATTTGGAAATGAAGAAAAAACAGGAGCCGGAGAAGCCAAGTTGCTTGTCCTGGGACGGTAGCAGAGCTGAACTTGAACCAAGTCTCTCATTTCCCGGGCCAATGCCCTTTCCACTGAACTGAGTTGCTTTTCATCATCTAGTTGAGAATCAAAACTGAAAGAACGTGACTTCTCCCTTCCTAAGAGCTGCCCAGGGTGGGTGACCTTTCTCCCAGCGTCCACACTGTTGGCTGTTGACTCTTCCATCTCTGCTGTGCCCTTTCTGGAGCAGCGTCTGCACGGACTGTATTTTACATTTCGCTCTACAGTTACTTCCTGTATGGAGCCAAGAATGTTCCCTCACCTCTAGCAATTGGATACCTCATTGCAGTTTTGCTCTTTAGCCACTTAATCCCTGCTACATATTAATAACACAAGTCTGAACCATTAGGAATTATTGAGGTTGAAAAGGTGCAGGCAGCAGTGGCCCAGAATGACAGCTGCTTTTTATTTAGGGCAAAGGTGATCATAATTCATAAAGAGTGATGAACTGGTTTTTTTAGACTCACAGAGTCAGAGTCAAAAGACTGGGAAGATCTGAAGGATCCCAATCTTGGAGTTTAAAATATAGAGATTGCTCTGCTGTCCTACTTTCATCCCAAGCAATTGAGCTCTTATCTAGCTTGACTTCGAATCCTAGTGGGTCTTGGGGACCAAAGATGAACCTATATTGCAGGAGTTCCCAGAACCAGTTTCTAGACCTAGTGTACCAGAGGCTGGTACAGAGTCAACAGCAAAAAGCAAATGGAATTAGTAAAATCCCATCACCCACTTGGGAAGACTTGTAAGATATTGTTAGAAATACGTGATATTGAGTTTGATTGAGAGGACGGTGGAAGGACATGGATGCAGTTAGGCTCCCATCTTCTCCAATAGGAATAGGATAATATCTAATACTCTTAAGGTCACTCTGTCTATAAGTGGTTAATTGTAACTCTATCCACCCCTCTCCTCCTGTCACCAAGTTCATCATGTTTTAAGGGTGGAGGTCCAAGTGGTTTTCATCCTTCACTCCCCCATAGCGCCCTCTGGGACCTGGACTAAGGTGTGGCAAGCCAGGTACTTAGGGCATGAATTTAAGGAAGCACTCACTCGAGAGCCCTTAAATTCTGCATGCTGGACACTCAGTTTGCCTTATGCTGTCCCCTGCTCTGTCACCGTCCTGAATACACAATTAATGATCGATGAATATTTATTTGCATACTGTTCTCTTCACTCGAAATCCTCAAATGTCTCCTCATCACCTGAGGAAGAAAGTCCAAACTACTGAATGTGCCCAACATAGCCTTTTGTGAGCTGAGTTGGCACCTGTCTCCATCCCCTGCCTCAAGGACCTCCGCTCTTTGCCTTCTCTTACACTCCAACCATCCTAAACTCCTTGAAGTCCACTCCCATGGGGTCCAGCACAGAGTTCATATTCAGCAAAAGACTGATGAATGTGTGAGTCCTGAAACACTGTTAATACGCTGATATAATAAATCCAAATGATGCATGAGATAGGAGACCTAAGGAGGCAGCAAGGCAGTGCCTAAGAGGGCAGGCTCTGGAGTCCAACTGCTAGGGTGCAAAGCCCATGTCCATCGGGAGCTGTGTCCACAAACAACTGATTTTCCCTGAGCCTTGGTTACTGCCTTCAGGAAAAAAAAAAAAAAAAGCAAAGGAAAGAAGGAGAGAAGGAAGGAAGGAAGGATCTACTTCACTGGGGTTGTGCAGATTAAAAAAACAGTTCATGTAAATCCTTAGCACAATGGCTGACACATATAAGTGCTCAATAAGTGGTGGTTAATGTTCTTACAAATTGGAAACAAAATCCAATCTAGAGAAGTATTTATAAATCTACTGACTGCAGCTGAATTTCAGGAGGCGACAGTGACATAGAGCTCACACTCAGATGTCTCCAGTCACCCCGAGAAGTCCAAGTTCTCTCTTTAACCGGTGCCTGCCAAGACCGAGACAGCGACACCTTTCTAGGCTGCAGCTTCACCCTGGAAGATCCCACAGAAGAATAAAGGCCCAGAGTCTGGATTTCCATGTCTCAGTAGCAAGACCCTGCACCAGAATTTGTTACTTCATTACTTAGTGTCTGAGCCTTGAAGAAAACATGTAAATTATGCAGAAAGGCACCATATTGTCGGAGGCAAATGAGACCTTCATTATCCCTGTGTGAGCAGAGCTTAGCCAACAGAGCAGAGAGAAACAGTAAACCCTTCAAGGTCTGGCAGCACAGATGGGTGCTCAGAAAGGTTCCAGGGACCCTCAGAGCAGGGCCAAGCGCTGTCGTTATTCAAGCGGTTAACACATGGCTAGGCACGTGGTGTGTCCCTAATGATTTTGCTTCTCTGCAGCCTTCTCCAGGGGAGGCTGCTTCTCTGCCCACAATCCTCACGACCACGCTCTTAAAACACACAGCCCACAATCCGGGGGGTTCACATTCTCCTAGACCCCACTGTCATTAATAGGCATGTCCATTCCCATGGGATTCAAAGACCCTCCTGTTTCCAGGAATCACAATCCTAGGCTGAACCATTGTCTCCAGCCCCAGCCCTCTTACACGTGAACTATATTTAAATTCATCCCCTGCGTTTACTGGGGACCATGGCATCCCGTGCTTGGCATAAAGTAGATACTCATTCAACATTTGCTGAATGTTGGCGTCGATTCACACTTGTACTCTCCTCCCCCAACCCCTGCTGCCATCTCAGATGCCCTCGAGATCTGCTGAAAGATCCTTCCAGCATCTCATCTTCCAGAATCTTGCTTTGCCTATTTCCACAGCCTTCTCTTCCACTCCAGGAACTCACATTTACTGCCACAGTCTGCCCCTGCTGACATCTACCTCTAAAACCTTGACCTTGAAAAATTGAAAAATTGTCCATCTGACCATAATCTTCTCTTCTTTCTCCCCTCCCATTCCTCACAGGCTTGATCCAAACCACTGCCACTTTCCTCAAGTCCTGTACTGCGTTTGTTCTGCCACCGCCCCAGTGATCTCTCACTTCACATAGCAAAGGTCACCACATCTAAATTCCCCCCAGATCCCCTCCAGCTTCTGACCTGGCCATTCACTTCCAAAATTAACTGTATTTTCATCTATTATTATTTCTTCTCTTGTGGTCCCTTAGGAAGAAAAGCTTCTCTTCAAAGCTATTCCTTCTACTCTTGCATCCTATCATCCTCTTCTCGAAATAGCGCACACTTCAGCAACCTGTCTCTTTCTTCTATCACTTCACCTCTAAAGTTACCTTCTGTTTGTTGTCAGACCCAGTGAACTTTTAGCTCCTAACTTTTGTTGATTTATCTGAAGCATTTGACAAGTTTGGCCACATCCTTCTACTTAGAACCCTCTTCTTTGTCTCCTGAATGAGCACCCACCTTGGGTTTTTCTCTTCTCTTTATATACATCCTTGCAGGTAGCTTTCCCTGGATCCTTTACCTTTGTTCATTCTTAAAACACTGGTGTTTCTGGGGGATTTGTTCTGGATCATCTTCTTTTTGCACTGGGTACCTAGTGCTTGGGTTATGGTACCTACCCACATGACACAGATACCTACTGTGTCTGGGCCCACATCGTAACTCTCAGATCAATATCTCCAGGCAAGTCCTCTCTTTTGAGCTTCGCACGCATACACCCAGCTCCACATGGAAACCTCCACCTGGGTGGAGGGCCTCAACGTGCTCCGCGCCATGTGTGGTCTCTTCCCCATCACATCCACTCTGAAATCTCCATCTCGCCTGTGGCCCCACCACCCAGCTAGCTGAGGCTCGGGCAGGGGAGGGATGAGGCCATAATCTGGCCTAGAGTCTGTCACTGAGATTGGGTGAGCAAGAGCTGGGCCCACTGTGGAATCAACCACAACAGATAGATGTAAAGTAGGTGACCATAACGGGTAAAGGAGCTTTTACCTGAAAGAGGAGGTATTTTCAACCAGGATAGATGGTAGGTTATTATTAAGAAACTGACTAGGAGATAGGGACCCTAGAGGTCCCTTGCAAAAAGAAAGAAAGAAAAATTGAGAAGTGTTCCCTGGCATTTAACCAGCAGGAAGCCCCTGTCGTTAAACAACTCCAATGAAGCCCATTCTTCTAAGGAGTTCTGCCCAGGTTGGAAAAGACACTGAGTGCCTGTATATTGAGCTCTGGGATGGGGTTAAGAAGGAGCAAATCCTGGCCAACTTCTCCCTCCACCACCACTACCACCTCACTCCTGCCCACTTACCAGACGTGACTCGTGAAAAGCAAAGAGAACTTTATGTTTGTAAAGGAAGATCAAAAGTAGTGAAAGCCAAACAGAAAAGTCGTATACTAGCAAGCTCAACCTTTTAGTGCCCTATTCTGTCTCTTTGAATAACCTCTGTCCTATTGCAGACATTTCTATGATGATGGTAGCATTATTATTTTTGTACTCCATACAGGAAATTTGAGTGACCAATGTTGCGTACAAAGTGCCACATCACCTCCCCGCGCAGGCCAGTCTGAGGACTCTGAGAGCGGCCCCTGTGTGTGGCTGGCCGACCTGGCTGAGTCCCGATTGGCTGAATTTCTTTATGGTTTGATTGACCCAAACGTCAGACAGTGATGACATTTACCGGAGTCCAGGTTGCCATGACTATTCCTGTTGTAATGTCATGGTGGGAGAGTTGTATATGGAACAAAGTACTTTGCTTTTGAGTCCATATCCAGTTCTACAGATTATGCAAATAAAGCATCCCCAAACACATCCCTGAGTAAAACTGAGTGAAAACATGTGGACCTGTGTATTATAGCTGAGGAGGTGACTCTCATTTCACACATGCAAGGGTGCAGGGGATATCACATTTTTAAGCCCCCACTCCTCCAAGCTGTGGAGTATCCCACCTCAATTTTTCTAGGGCTTTCTCCCAGAGATGGGAAAAGTACTGGGATCTTACCTGGTGCCATGAAACTTGGGAGTCTCCCTTAACCGAAATTATTAGTTATCCCTTTATGCTGGTCAGCCTAAGACACCTACCGCCCAACTGCACGTGGTCCATTGCTTCTGCTGCTTCCAGGACAAAATGTGATTTATCCAGCCTGGAACCCATGAAGCCCAGCCCCTCCCCTCTGATGCCCACCAGGATCAGGGTGCTGCTGCATACTTCTCACATTGCCTGTTGACCTTTCTGCCTCTACCTGATTTCTACAGATCCCTTCCTTGGTCTCTCTTTTAGGGTTTCCCTTGGTAACAGTCTCTCTCTGCCCCCTCTCTGAGGTCATTGAGCTTAATCTCAGTGGGCTTAGACTTCTGAAGACAAAAACAAAGCCAGGAAGGGAAGTCTTTTGCAGGAAGTACTCCTGCTTTCCATTCTACAGCAAACCTCCTCTGAGGTGAGAAGGCACACAGCCTCCTCCCTACCTAAAAGGGTGAAGAGAAAGAAGAGGACATAGAGGAAATTATACCTGTTTGCATCTCCACAGCTGACTCTATCATTTACAGTCTCCGTCAGTGTGCCCTCTGCGTGACAGATCAGCCACCTGCAGGAAAAGGAAGATGATCCGGGTGGCGGGAGGCAGTTATTAGACGGTGTCACTGCCACCTGTTATTACTCCTGGTGACACTCTTGGTTGGCAATAAAAGTGTATGTCCTGACTTCTATTCCAATGCAAGATCTATGTCTTACAGGAGGACTTTGTAACATATATTATTTCATCTGAGTTCCCATAGTTCTCACAGTTCCCTCCTGTGAGAAAGGCTGCATTATCCCCAAGTCACCCAAGACCCAGATGCCCAGAAGTGAAGCCACCCAGCTGGTGTGAAGTGGAGCTGGGATGTGAACCTGTGTCTCTCTGACTCCTGGACTCTGCGCTCCTTGCAACTCCCTGTGCACTGCCCCCTTCTGCCTCTCCACATGCCCGACAGAGCTGCCCACACCAAGGCCAGGAGCCCAGGGAGCAGGCGCTCATCCTTTCACCATGTGGGCCGAACAACACATCTGCCCCAAGCCCCATGGGTCTTTTAGCTGTGTTGCTACCTTACTTGGAGCATCCTTTTCACACCCAAATCCAGTTTAATGTCCCTCCCTCATGACTTGCCTTCCAGATGGCTGTGAGCTCTGTCTCTCTGAGCTTCTCCAATCTAACCATCTCTCCACAGTGACCCCTACCTCATCCTCCATTGTACTTTGAGGTTTACACACATGTCTCATGTCCCCAAATACACCAGAGGCTCTGGGGTGGCAGCACATGTCTGAATCATTGCTCTGCTCCCAATAAACATGGCCTGACACCTAGGAGAGACACAAGAATTGTCGGTGGGATGGAAGGATGAACGGATAGATGGGTAAATGAATGAATATGTAAGAAAGGGAAAGAATGAGTGAATGAACTTGTGGATTGAAATGACAAGAAAAATCCACAGAAGATGGCAAGAGTCCTAAGCAGACATTGTAGCAAGTCATGAGATAGGATTCACTGCAAAGCACAATGGAGAGAAGAGACATGCTGAGCATAAGATGATTCCACAATGAAAGTATGGCTCCAGGTCTAGGGAACAGAGAAAGGCATTCCTCAGGCCCCAACAACTCCACGTTTCACCCTGGACTCACTTCATAGGGAAGTGATGTCCTGGTTTCTGGAGCTGTTCACTCGCTCTTCCTCCTGATCATTAATGAACAGCCACGACATAACAACACTATCATGGGTAATAATTCTGGTGCACCCACAATGTGCCAGGCATTCTTCCAAGTACCTCATTTAATTCTCATAACATATGAGACACAACCTTATTTATCCGACTTTATGGATGAGGAAACTGAGGCTTAGAGAAGTTAAATAATTTTCTTAATTAAGGTCACTCATCTAATAACTGGCAGAGCAGAATTCAAACGCATGACATCTGACTTCGGAGCCATCCCTCCTGATTCCTGCCCATCAAGCTCTCCAGCAGCCCATCCCCATGGCCAGCTATGATAGATAGTATGTTTCCATTCACTGAGTGCTTGCTACGGGATGCGCCGGACACTCTGTGGATATGGAATTCTCAACAAAAATGGCTGAAGTTCCATTTTCATTCCCATTTTACAAACAAGGACGCTAAAATTTGTATGACCAAGTGACACCATTAGAAAGTGACCAAGCCGGAATTTGAACCCTAGTTGGCCTATTCCGAAACTCATGTTCTTTACTGCAGTGTGCTGTATCCCACAAGAACCACTCCTAATTCTCTTTCTCATTTGATAGATGGTTGTGGGGTCTTGGAAAGAGTTTTATGTTTGAAATCAAGTTATTTGTACTCCAGTCTGGGTTCTTCCACTTAGAGGTCTGTACCTTTAACATTTTCAGGCCTCAGTTTCCTCATCCATAAAATGGAGTCAATCATGCCACATTATGGAATTATTGTGAGGGTTAAATAAGAAGACAGTGCTGATGAAAGCACAAAGTTGATAAAAGCACTATATCTCTATGGAGAGGAAAGGAGTCAACAGATATGATTATACTTGTCCTGGGAGCGGATAAAATGAGTCTCACAGAGATGAAGTGACTAGTCTAACAATCTCACAGAGAATCGTTCATTAGAGCAGGAATGAAGCCCAGATGTCCCAGGCAGAAGTCCATGTGCCTTCTGCTAGGTGGCCAAGGATAATTATTTTGCGAGGATGAGACTCTGCCAGCCACACAGCGCTTCTTCAGTTGTAATATGCGTCGTCATTCCCCCCTCCTGCACCTCCCCAGCTCTTCATAGACCCCTTGACATTCAAGGTAAAAGTCTTTTTCCACCTTTTCTAGGCTTAACTGTAAAATTAAGTGGTCTTATTCTGTTAAAGAGTTTCGCCCAAAACGAGCAATTTTGAGAGAAGGCAGCGTGAGTCTGGTCAGGCACGCTTGTCAAGAGCTTGAGATGCTTCGCTAATGAACATGATTTGGGAACTGGTTGAGATTAAGCCATTACCTGTGTGATCTTCACCTGACCCTTGATGGACCAAAATTCATACATTCCAATTCTGTGCTTAACTAGGAAGGCTTTACGACTCCTGTCTCCTCTAGAATCTTTTCAATCTCCGGGACCCATTATGCAGCAATTTTGCTTTCTCCAATTTCATTTTCGCTTTCAAAGTGAATGTCATTTGTCAGGCAAACCACATATTCTTTGGATCCCTATCTGCTAAATTATTTCTGAACTTGACTTTTTTGGGGGCCCCATTCTGGCTGACCTAAATTCTTCTCTGTCTTCGCCCATTTCTCCCTTCTCTCTGAAGGCAGCCATTTGCGGCTTCACTGCCTAAAGAAGCTGTTTCTGGAAGCACTTATCTGTTACCCCGGCTGGAAAGTTATCATTTGTATCTAAATTAGCTAGTGTGATCTTTTATCTGAGCTACAGGCAGAGCTGATCCTTTGTATGAGAACTACCCATCATGTTTCAGACCCATCTGGCCCATCATTCTCATATGACTCACTCTGGAACTAAGATTTAAGTCCTCAATGTTTCTAAATGCAAAGATTGTCTCTGTAGCCACTTTTCAAAGGAACTTGCCACTCTCCCAGGGATGATACCTGAATCTCGATTAGGCCACCTCTTGCCCCAGGCTCATCTCAGAGGCGATGCCCTGTGTGGACCCCTGGTCTCTCTGTCCCAGTGTTGCCAACAGTAGAGAGAATGCATGGAGGTGGGGTGTCGGGGAAGGACAGTTCCAGAGAAGCAAAGAATGATTTCATATAATTCACCTTCAGGGTAGCAGCAAAGAGACTTTGCAGTGAAATCATTACTGTTAACACATGTCAAAAACGATCTCACAAGAGAGCCGGGCAGCCCTGCTCTATCCCACATTGGACACACCATGGATAGAGCTCTGGGTTGGGTTTGAATTACCCCAAATCCAGAGGCTGTGACCATAGGTAAATTCTGCAGAGAATAACCTAGCTTGAGAAGGACCAAATTGTGTGAGGGATGGTTAAAAGAACTGGAATGTTTAGCCTGGAAAGGAGAGACTTTTGTGGGGATAAGCAGGGTGGAAAATTCTGTCTCAGACTCCTGTTTTACAAATTAGAAACCCGAGACTTAGAGGGCACAGACCCAGGGAATAACCAGAGTGAATGTTTTCAAGAATAAATGAGATTATTTGGCTTTGCTGCCTAAAGCCATCCAGTGACTTCCCCATTGCTGTGAGAATAAAGGGCCAATGCCAAACCAAGGTCTCCAAGACCCCACAGGATGGGACCAGCCTCCCTGTGTTAGGGGAAGGACAGGCTAAGCTGCTGAAATCAAGAGACTCCCCAAATACCAAGGCAGAGGTTTATGTCTCCATCTTGTTATAAATGGCACAACAATTTGCAGACTAGACCAGGCCTCAATAAGGCCCAAGTAGCAAACACTGTCAGCTGATACTTCAGACATACACCTGTGAATGAAGAAGAGACCCTCCTGCCTCCTCCACGTGATGGAGAGTAACAAGAGTAGGCTGGACCAGACACTGGAGGGTAGCAAGCAGCTCGAGTGAGGATGAAGCACATCTTAAAGGAATGAAGTAGAATGCTAACGCACAGGTGATACCTGCTACATTTAAGCCCATGAAGACTGTTAAATGCTATTACAAAGTTTAAAAAAAAAAGAGCTTGAATGATGAAAACAGTCAGAGGTGACTGGTCGAGGGAAGACAGAGAGGCTCTGCCATCCTTAAGGTGGAGCTTCTGTATCTGGGTGCAGGTGTCTGCTCCAGGCTCCTTCAGTTTTTCTTGTCTGTCCCTATTCCCTGCCCACCATATCTAATGAGCTCACCCAGTATATAACTTTGTCTTAGCTCAGCCCACCCTGCTTGTTTCTTTCACAGCAGCTACCACAATTTATACTTATTTATTCATATGATTTAATTATTTGTGTCTACCCTTCCCCCTGTCCCAACCCCACTAGATTATCATCTCCATAAGGGTAGGGATCTTTTATGTCTTATTCATCATTGTATTAGTTATCTATTACTGCTTGAAAAAGTACCCCAAAACAGAGTAGCTTAAAATAATAAACGTTGATTAACCCACAGTTCCTGTGAATCAGGAATTCAGAAGCAGCTTTGCTGGATGGTTCTGGATTGGAGTCTCTCAAAGTTGCAATCAAGATATCAGCTGGGCTGCAGTCATCCAAAGGCTCAACTGGGGCTGAAGGATCTATTCCAAAAAGGCTCACTCACATGGTGCTAGCTGTCAGCAGAAGGCCCCAGTTCCTTTCCACATGGGCCTCTCCCAGCGCTGCTTGCGCATCCTCACAATGTGGAGGCTGGCTTCCCCCAGAGTGAGCAATCCAAGAGAAAAGCAAGGCAGAAGCCACAGTGTCTCTTATGACCACATGATGGAAGTCACACATTGTGACTTCTGCAATATCCTCTTGGGTATGCAGGTCAGACTTATTCATTGCAGGAGAAGACAACATACAGGTATGAAGATCAGGAAACAGGGACCACTGTGGGCCATCCTGAAGGCTGGCTTCCACAGCTACTCTGTACTTAATATATGTTTGCTCAATGAATGAGCAAAGGGGGACAGCCCGTTAAACTCAGCATCACCAAGATTAGTAGCTAAAGTCGGCCTTGGAATCAGGTGTTCAGTCTCTTGCTTAGTTCCCTGTGCCTACACCACAAGGCCATTATGACCGTTCCTCCCATGTGCTCCCTTTTCCAAAATTCTGACACACAGCCCTGGCCCTCCCAGCCTGTACCAGCCTGTCCCCAGCCCTGACGATGGCCCTTCTGGTGGAGAAACACGTTGCTGGAATACGTCTGTGCTTTTGTACCAGGCAGGGAGATCAGGGCGCTGGGAGGCTGAGGGAATGCGAGGGCCTGTCAGACGCCATGAGCAGCATTTCACAGTCTACAGCGGTCGCTTTGAAACTTCAGCATGCAGAAGAATCAGCAGGGAGTTTGGTAATATGTCCAGGCTGGAGACCAGGAGTCTGCAGTTAGGTGGGCTGGCGCAGAGCTCTCCTTGCTGTGGCTAGGAGACAAGCAAGCTCACTGCTCTGGCTCCCTCGCACCACTGCGGTCATCCTTCTGGAGGGTATCCATGGAGGGGTGGGGCTGGGGAGAGGAACCCCAGCCATGAATCTGCCAGGGTAAGAGAATTCATACAAGCTCAGCAGGAAAATCAAGGGATGTGGGGGGGGTTGGGGGGTAGGCGAGTGGTAAGAATAAGAGGGAAAATGTTCCTTAGTAGTGCATTTGTATGGAACTTGAGTGCTGTTTCTTAGGGTTTAAAAAATTTTTTTGCACAGGCTGTGTGTGTGTGTGTGTGTGTGTGTGTGTGTGTGTGTGTGAGTGTATAAGTTAGCGTCTTCTGGTATCCAACTGGGAATTTGATTCATTTAACTTGTTCAGAATCAGTTGCAATAAACCAGGTGGTTTTGCATTGCTCATGCAAATCACTTTCTCCTCACACATGGCTACAGTCCCAGCTGCCAAAATGTTGTCATGTTCTTGTCTTCAGAGCCTTAATAAGAAAAAAAAATACAGTCTGGAGCATGTATGTGCTGAACACTCCCCCTGGTAATCACTAAGCCTGTGTGGCCACTACTAACCTGTCAACAGCCAGCTCTTCCCGAGCCAGACAGGGACGGGGACGTGGGTGAAGAGCAAGGGGCCTCGGCTCCTTGGACCACAGATTCTGCCAGCCTACTCTGGGTATCCCTTATGGGAGCCACAGAACCTTGGATATGGAGACTAACATCCCAAATTCTGGTCCTGCCTTTATATCACCTACTAGATTTGGGTTAGAATAGTGCTGTAGTGCCCTAATTTTTGTGAGAATTAAGTGAGACAATCAGAGTCAAGATTCCCAGTTAGTGTGATTTCATGGCGCAGAAAAAGATAATATTGGGAGTAAACAGAAAAGGTTACTTGTGGCCAAATATGACATCTAGAGGGTTCTGACCACACAGCCTCTGCTCCTCCCCGTTGTGGCTAAGGGATGAATGTCACCATGGTAAACAGGTTGACCACACCCATACTCATGGCCCTCCCAGCGAGATGATTATCTTTGCTCACACTATGGACTCATTCATAGCCGTGACTCTTGCTTTGGCCAACAAGGTGTGAGCAGAAGGGACAGGTTGCGGCCAGGCAGGATCTTTGAGAGCCAATGCATGCTTTGCCCTGCTCATTCCCTTTGCCACAGTGGCCAGTGATGTTCCAGATCACCCTGGGGCCTGGAGTGAAGACAATGTGGAGATACAGCCAACTCCCAAGGGCCCTAGAGGGTGAGCAAGGAATGAACTTCTTTTGTGTTAAGAGATTAGGGGCCATTTGTTCTGCAGCAAAACCTCTCCCATCCTGACTGCACCATGGTACACCAGAAAGGACACTTGATCTCAAGGAAAGTTCTGGCTAACTGGAAAGTTACATACAAATGTTAGTCTCTCACATACTAAAGCACAAATGGAGTATAATTATTTTTTTTTAGTTTCTAGACGCTCTATCCTCTTTGAGGTTCCGCTTTATCCGCAGGCTGGTGAAGAGAGGGCTGAAAGTTCCAGTTATCATATCCATACAAAAAGAGGTCATCTCTCTCTGTGTCTCTCTCAGATAGAATTAAAATTCTATCTGAGCTCTTTTGAAGCTTTTGCAGCATATAATTATAATAATGATGAAAAACATGGCTATGGAGTCCCACAACCTGGGTTCAGATCCTGACTCTGTCATATACTGGGTGATTTTAGGCAAGGGGCTTAATCTCAGTTTCCATCTGTAAAATGGGCATAACAACAGGACCTAACTCAATGGATCACTGCCAGGAATAAATGAGTTGTTATGTGTAGGGGTTTTGGGCTAAGGCCTGGCACAGTGCTCATCCTCTGCTCATGTTAGTGGTGGACATCTGACACATTCACATCCTCCCATTCTATAGCTTTTCATTAGAAAATCTTCTAATATTATGAGTCCCACTTTAGTCTCCCCTGCAGCAAATTGGGCTGTGGCCAGCCCTGACCCAGAACTACACAGTGAAGGAGAGTCTGGGAAGCACAGTTCCAGCTTAGCTAGGTTGACACAAAACACAGCTGTCACCGACGGGAACAGTAGATGGAGTAGGCTGTGATGCCAGACTAAGGATTTTGAGGGGACAGAGTAAAGTCTTCAAAAGTTTTTGTTTTATTTTTTAGTAGAAGTCGCTTGATCAGATTTGCATTTTAAAAAGATCTCTCTGGTGGCAGGGTGGAGAATGGATTGCAGGAGGGACACAGAAAATAGGAAGAACTGATTGTTGTAGTATTCTGTAATTTCTAAGGAACTGCTTCAAATTCTAAGGAACAAGGTGAGAGAAGAATACACAAGCAAACAGTCTCTAGGGTAATTTTAGTTCTAATTATCTGTGATGCCATACCAACATAAAATATATATACACACATCCGATTAAGATAATTTTTTTCAGGAGCCATTTAGTCCATTTAATTAGTTTCCCAAAATGTGGTTTTGTGATTGATTTAATTCTGAATTTTTTTCCGCTGGCAGTGTAAGTAGTACCAAATGATCAGAATAATTCACTTATATTTTCTCCTCATGTGCAGTGTAAAATAAAAGCTTTGCATTCTGCTTGCCTAGAACCAAAGAGCATGCATTTCTGTTCCAAAACATACCTTTGGAATAGGACAGAAGGAAACTCTCATCCCATGGGACACCCCTCGGCAATGAATGTCCACGGGCTCCCCTCTGTCTCCCGGCTCCCTCGTGAGTGTTTAGGTGTGTGCACCTAGTTCTGGCCAACGGACTGAACAGAAGTGATGTGTCCCACTCCCGGCTGAGGCAGCTTGGAGTTTTCCCTTCCCTACTGTGGTGACTTGGAGGCCATATGTTCCAGAAGACAGAGCTCCAAGATGGAAGAGCGCTGCCTGACCAGGATGAGACCTCATGTGAGTGTGAAATGGATTTTGTTATGACAAATAATTTGAGGTTTGTCATCTCAGCATGGCCTAGCATAGCCTGACTAACATATCTGCCAAAGCCTATGTCAGGCATTTTCTCACCAATTTTCCCATTAAGTTTAGATAAAAAGCTTAGAAAGGTCACATAGCTCACCTAGACTCACATAGTTTGTAGGTATGTGGACAGAATTTGAACCATCTGTATAGATCCAAAACCTATATTTTCTCTATCCTGCCATCCCATAGCATCCCCTATTACCTCCCCACCAAAGAATCTAAAGGATCTGGCCATGATGGACCAACAACAAGAAACACTGGGAGAGACACAATGTTCTGGCAGGACCAAGGTCTTCATCAGGTCTTCACATTGGCCCTGCTCTCCTCTCCTTCAATTTCTTTTTCCTTTTACTTATGAAGGCAAAGTAACACTGCGGTTAAGAGCAGATATTTTGGAGCTCTGCCACTTACAAGCTGTGTGCCCTTGACTAAGATTCTTCACCTCTGTAAGCCTCAGTTTCCTCATCAGCAAAAATGGGGATAAAAGTACTTACCTCCTAGGGTGGTGGTGAGGATCAACGAGATGGTATCTGCAAGGTACCCAATGTGGGGTCTGACACACTGGAAGTACTTGGTTGGCTAATAAATGTGATAGCCCAAAGCAGCCACTCATTCCAAGGTGCAACAGATTATTTGTCCAACAAGTGCTTTCCCCAGGAGCTAACTGTACAAATGATCTCAGACCACAGTGGGCCCAAGTCTCAATCTCAGAGGCAGGGGACACTGTGTAAATTTGCTTTCCTCTTAAGTTCAGGTTTAAACTTTATTCCCATTACTAGTTGCTGTTCTCCTGAAGAGTTCTGGACTTGGCATCGAGGAGGTGTTTAGCAGAACCTCCTTTAGAGGTTCCATCACAAATTTCAGGGCCCTCAAAATCAGTTTCTCACCTGCACAATGGGAATGGTAATGGCTATTTCACAGGGTTGATAAGAGGAGTAAAGAAAACCTCATAGGGGAAAACATGCAGCACAGTTCCTAGCACATAATAGGCATTCAGTAACTGAACAGTGTGTCCGTGTCCTCAGAAGGAAGATGGGGCCAGTCTTCTGCAGATAATGGTGCAGGACTCAGCCCTAGGAAATTGTCTTGCAGGACACATACAGCTTTTTAAAAAAAATGTTACTGTGGTAAGAACACTTAACATGAGATCTACCCTCTTAACAAATTTTTAAGTGTAAAATATAACAATGTTAACTATAGGCACAGTGTTATACGGCAGATCTCTAGAATTTAATCATCTTGCATAACGGAAATTTTATACCTATTGAACAAAAACTCCTCATTTACCCCTCGCCCAGCCCTTGGCAACCACCATTCTATTTTCTGCTTCTATGTGTTTAAGTATTTTAGATACCTCATATAAGTGGAATTATGTAGCATTTGTCTTTCTGTAACTAGTCCATTCCCTTAGCATAACGTCCTCGAGATTCACCCATGTTGTAGCATGTGTCAGGATTTCCTTCTTTTTTGATGCTAAATAACATACAACCTTTTGATAGTGATGAGAGAGAAACTGGCATTTTCTATTCTCTTATATGCTTAATAATTTAACTTAAGAATTGTATACATAATTTATGTTAGCGATAGGAAACTTAGAAAATGCACATAAATCATAAAAGAGGTAAAAAGAAACCCACTCATAATTTTAATAGCAGAGATACTTAGATACTTTTTGAAACATTTTTCTAGATGTATATCATAAAAGGAAAAAGTATCAGAATATATATGGCATTATAACCTGCTTTTTTCCCTTAGCAATGTTTTAGGTCTATCATTCCACATCAATAAGTATCTATAACCACTCATGAAATAGCTGCATAGTATTCTATTGCATGGACGTAGCCTAGACTATGGGTGGTTTCCAATTGTTTACTATTGCAATGAACACTGTGATCCTCAATTCCGAACTAATCAGAAGGCAAAGCTTTATTAGCTTTGCTGTCTAATTCCTGTCTCCACTTCTAACTCCCCTGCTTGTCCCTATTATAAATAATTAAAATGTTTTCCAGTCATACCTATCTAATTATACATTGATGCTTCCTAAGTCAAAAGAGCATTACTGGTATTAATTACAACAGAGACACTTGTTCATACAAACTCAGTCCTCATTTCCTATCAGAAACAACACATTCATCTACAGACTGAACTTCACAGACCAGAGTGATCTTTTACAACAAACAGATGTCAAGTAGGATCTTTTTGGTAAGGAGAGAACTGCATCATTACTTAGTAATTCAAACAGGAGAAAATGAGTTCCAAAATAAGGGAATTTGGGTATGAAACCAGTTTACCAAATGATAAGCAACATTGAAAAGTGGAAAGAGCGTGAGCTTAGAGTTAAACAAAATGAGGTTAACATTTGGCACTAACCCTTATTTGCTGTGTGCTCTTGATCAATTTACTTAACTTCTCTGAGCCCCAGCTTCTTTATCTGTAAAATACTTATTAACATCTACTGCAAGGTTGTTCTAAAGATGAAAATGATAGTAAAGAATACCAACTAATTCTTTTGCCACAAATTAATAGAGAAAGATTCCCCTCTTCCCACGCAGAAAGCAACAGGACACTAAGCATGAAATTTCTCCTCCTTGACTATTTAGACACGGAGAATAGCTAGGGTCAAGTCCCTCTCCAACTAAGAAGAAACTGCCTCTTAGTCCAATTCTATCTTTGATATCTCAGACCAACAGAGTTCTCCATTAATAGGGTGGCCAAAGAATTTATATCTACATTGAGACACTTTTGAGACTTAACTGGGGCACTATAAATAGTTATCAGGGACAACAGGTGCGAACTTGAGCTCTTCCAGGAAGACGGGCCACCCTACAATTAACCAGATAATGACCAGTGTATATGAAGCAAGTGGGAAAATCAGGTCACTTCATTTCAATTTCACTTCAAAGTGTATGTAGGCTGTCTCGGTTATTCCCATGTGATTGAGAAAAGATGGGACAGTCAGACACAGACCAAAGTATGCACAATTTATTTGAGCTATTCAGAACAACTTTTGGCACCATCTCTTTGAATTACCAGTTCTAAGTCTTCTTCTTGAAGCTAAGCAAACTTCTTTCTCTCTCCCATAAATCTTGATGTGCAATTTTATAAGATTTATGGGGTATTTTTTCATTTATTTTACTTTTTTTTTTTTTTTTTTGAGACAGAGTCTTCCTCTGTCACCCAGGTGGAGTGCAGCAGTGTCATCACAGCTCACTGCCAGAACGGCCTTTTCCAAAATGCAGCCGTCATGTCATCCTTCCCCCCAAACCCTCCAATGGCTTCTCATTGCATGTACAAAAAAACGGCCCCCACCATGCCCTGTGAGGCCCTCCGTGACCTGCTTCCCACTGCCGAGTGGCTTCTCATGGCCCTGTGACCACATCACGCTCTGATGCATCAATCACTCCCTGATTTTATCTCGTTCAGGTCTTTGCTCAGCCAGCGCCTCCTCAGAGATGTCCCCCGACTATCCTACTTCAAAGCACCCCCTCCCCAGCACCCCAGCCCCACCCCACCCACCTCTCGCACTCTTCACCCCTCTATCCTCTCATGTCTGTCTTTGCCCAACGTTAATACCATGTTCACATGTTTCTTTAGTACCCATCTGCCCCAGTCAAATGCAAGTGCTGCTGGGACAAAGACTTTCCTCTGTCTTGTTATCCTCAGCTCCTAGAAGGGTGCCAGTAGGGGACAGGCCCTGCGTACGTATCTGTTGAATGAAAGAGTGAATGAACCAACGTTCTTCCCACGAGTCTGGCGTGGCAGTGCCCCGGATTCTGTCTAGCCCACTCCATGCAGCCCTGCTCCATATACAACAGGTGATAGGTGATAGGTGATGTCCCCCTGAGCCCCCGACCCTGGCAGTCTTGACCCCTGAAAGGGAAGGGAAAGAGCGACTTGCTTAATTTGATCCACAGAACTGCTTTTCACCAATATCGGTTTAACCTTTTGAGTTGCAGCAAAAGGTGAAATCATTTACTTATCTTTTTTTTTTATTTCAGCATATTACAGGGGTACAAATGTTTACGTTACATCATTTACTTATCTTTTAAAATATTACCTTAGTAAGATATGGATACCTTCTCATGGTAAAACATTTCAACCCAGTTGTATACCAAGTAAGTAATAAAAATTCCTTCCCTTTTACGCACACTCCAATCCCACTCCACACCCCCACCAGACACTCCTGTCAGTGGTCTGGCGTGTTTCCTTGCAGACCCTGCCTCTACATGGACACACACTTCGTCGACGTATACACATACATCTCCCTTCTAAAAAACGCGATCACACACTTGCTTTTTTACATAGCAGTACATCGTATGTATCTTTCCACCTCAGTTCATCTAGAGCTTCCACATTCTTTTAGTGGCTGCCTGGTATTCCCTGGCCTAGATACAGTCGAACTTTACCTTACTTTGTCTAATGCTGCGTGGCAGGAACACATAGTCCAGCTCCTCCCTTTGGCTATCAGGAACACTACTATAACAAACTTCCTCGGACACACAATGCAGTGCACATAGATATTTCTGTAGAAGAGATACTTAAAACTCAAAGGAATATTCTCAAGCATATTCATGACTAGTTAAAATCAGAAATAATTATACTATAGAATAATCTTTTATCAAGAGACCAATAACTCAATTTTCGAAAGACTGAATATTAAGTATGATGATGGGGGAGAGGGAATTAACACTGAATAAGGGCCCCTGGAGCTTCCCATGGCTATCTCACAGGAAACCCTACAGCCACGCTGCCGGATGGTATTCTTGTGGCCCTAGGAAATGCGAAGAAACTGACACTCAGAGCATTGAGGTGGCATGCCACAGTCCCCAAAGTGTAAAGTAGCAGAGCCATGACCACCCAAATCCAGGCCTGTTGGCAAAGCCCATCATCTTTCCAACACACCATGGATTTTCCTTTTCACCCTCCTCTTTCTGTTCAATAGAAAGAAGAAGATCTTGCTGGGAAAACTCGCTTATCTGTAATCACTTGTTCCAAGTCACCTGCTTTATTGCCCATCATTAAACCAAGAGGACCACTCAGAGGGTGCGAGCCCTCACAGAAGTTCCCTCCATGTCCTTTCCCAAGAGGGAGGAGAGAGGGCTCCTTTGGAGGCTGTCTCCTAGCCTCAAGAACCCAATCACGGCTGTCCCAGCTTCGGCTGGTGGCTGGGGCTTCTCAGAGCTCTGCCCCGTCCTAGAGCACGTGAAGAGGAAGCAAGTCCCCCAGAGGCTGCGTGTTTGGCTAGCTCAAGTAAACGCTTTCTTGGTAACAAAGGAGGCTCTGGCCTGTCTCAATAGCTTTACTCTCATATAGCTAAAGGAAAACAGAAAAGGCAAGGAGACCAGGCATGCATCCATGAAGATCACTATACCTGGGAATCTAGGCAACAAAAGCAGTTGAAAGGGGAAAACTGAAAAGTGGCCGATGCCACAGAAGCAAGGGTCGTGGAGCCATGCGGCCCCGGCACGACGGGGCCGGAGGGGCCTGAAGTATCTGCAGGTCTAACTTCACATCCACAGCCTGGGTGTCCTCTGCAGCCTCCCTGCCAGGAGTAGCCGCCTTGGCGCTTGCACGTGTCACTGACAAGGAGCCCATCACTGCCGAACACCCCAGAGTCCGCCTTTGCACGTCTCTGCCTGTGAGAAAGCCCTTCCTTCTGGTGGTGGAAAGCCAGCCTCTCCTTTGCCTCCACCCACTGGTCCTCGGTCCACTCCCTTGAGATCCCACAGAACAAGCCCGATCCTGCCTCCCAAAGACAGCCCTTCCAGCCCTGAGAAATGCCCCAATTCCCCAGCAGGTCTGAAGGGGCTGCAGGAGAGAAGCTTTCTTAACAAACAGGTCTGGCTTTTCTGGTTAGGAGAGCTGTCTGGACAAAGAAAACCAATCCTGCGTGTCTTTTGAATCTGCAGCCAGATGGGGAGGGAACAATAGCCCCAGGAGAAGTGGGGGAGGACCTGCCGCTTCACATCTTAATGAAGGTGTGAACTTTGAAGCTTTATTATGAACACTTGAAAGCCTACCCCTGGCTAAGCTCCTTTCAGCTGCTGGCTGTCACCAGGCTAATGAGGCTGCAGCTGTGTGGGAAGCACTGGGGCAGGAGAAGGGGAGGACCAGCGTTGTCTGGAGGCAGGAGCCTCGCGAGTCCTGGCAGAAAAGCCACCCTTGGCTGCGGGCACTGCCCTGTGACCAGGCCCCAGCAGCTTTCGGGGACAAGGAGCTCTCTGTTAAAGCCAAAGGAGGGCAGTAACCCTATTAGGGACAGGAGAAAGGCCTGGAGAGTCCTGTTCTTTTTTTTAACCTTCTAGGTAATAAAAATAATGACTCACACCTGGAGAGCACCTTACATCATCACCTCATGTTGATTTACACAAAAGTCTCTGTGAGGCGGAAAGGACAGTGACGCAGAGAAGATGGTGACCCTGCATGAGGTCACTTGGCCAGCAAGTGGCCGGTCAACTAGTTCCAGCCCAGGTCTTTTTTCACCCCACAGCCGACACTTCCCTTGAAGCCTTTGGGTCAAGTTTCAAGGTATCCACTAAGATATGAAAACGTGATCAGTGAGCAAACAACAACATATTATAACAGTCTAACACTGATTGAATGTTTTCTGTGTCCCTAGCACTGATCTCATTCAATCCTTTTAACAACTGAATGAGGTAGGTATTATTATTATTATTACAGATGAGGAAACTGAGGCATGGATAAAAGTGGCTTACCCAAGGTCACACCACAGCTAGCGAGTGGCCAGGCTACAATTTGAACTCAAGCTGTTTTAGAAGCAGATTTCATTTGTCCCCATTGTAACTGCAATACTTGCTTATTATAGAAACTGGGAAAATCCAAAGGTATAGAAAAAGGAAAATAAAGGTCCCATCACCCAAACATGAGAGCTATATTCACATCCTGGCTTTTTTCACTGTGCACTTATATTTTACATATGTTCATTCAATATGCATTTATTGAGTACCTACTGTGTGCCAACCATGATTCTGGGTATTCACAGGTGAACTAGATTCAAAGGTGAACCAGACTAGAAGGTCCCTGTCCCCAGGGGGTTGACATTCTAAGGGACCTTCCTGTGTATTCCAGTGGCCTGGTCGCCTGCCTGGCTCAGAGGCTTCCTCCCCCAGCACTGCCCTCATATCAAGGCCATACGGCTATGATCGTGGTCTGAAGAACACCATCAGGTATGGGTTATTTGAATGCTCATGTGACTTTCCCTGTGCTAATAATGAATATGGCAGCAAACAATTGAAGTGCTGGACTTTCTTCTTTCCTGCTCCTTAGTTTCCACAAAGATAAACAGTTACTCTGGATGCTCTGAAGGGCATCAAATATGTCATGACTGTGATTGTAAGACAGCAATCTTATGGCAAGACATAATGAGTTTCTTGGACACAATGAGCTCCCTGGTTAGATAATGGAGCTAAGCCTACCCCCCAGCTGGGGCAGGAGAACAGCCTCCCAAGCATTAAACCCTCACTTTCTAAATGGGAAAACTGAAGCACAGAGACTAAAAAGTCATTTGCCCAAAGTGACTTCAAGATGGGAATCCAAGTCAGGTCTGTGTGGCCAGCTTTGAAAGGAAGTAGGACTAGGGTGTGTTGGTGTCTCAGAGGCACAGATTCCCCAATTACAAGCCCAGAACAGAGAAGCCCGGCCAGTGAGGCCAAGCTCCACAGCACAGCTGATGCTCTAAGGCTGAAGTCTCAGGACCCCTAGGACACTCATAAAAATTATTGAGAACACCAAAGAGTTTTTGCTTTTGTGAGTTATCTCTATTGATACTTACTGTATTAGGAATTAAAACTTGAGAAATTTTTAAATATTTGTTGTTTTTAAAAATACATTACCAAAAGCCCCATTCCCTGCTAACGTAAAAAACATATTTTTTATTTTAAGGAACTATTATTTTCCAAAACAAAAAAAATTTCCTGAGAATGGCCATTTGTGCCTATCACTTCGATATGGCCATTTGTGCATATCGCTTCGATATCTGGCTTAACTGATGAGAGCCGGGTTTCCTTATCTGCTTCTGTATTCAATCTGTTGCACCATGTTGTTTCACTGGAAGTCTATAAAGAAAATCCAGCCTCACACAGATACGTGTTTGGGAAAGGGAGAAATATTATAATAATTTTTCAGATAATTGTGGCCATTCTTCATTGGTACTATACAAAAACTCAATGTGTGGTAGCTTCTTAAAAATTAGTTGCTATGTGGAATCTGAATGCACATTAACAAACTTTTTGTACTCAATAACATTAAAATCCACTGGTCTAGCTTGTATTTTGAATGGTTCTTTTACACATGCATGTTTCGTAACATCATGTATTGGTCATTTGAAAAATATCGATTTACTGAATTACATAGATCTTCCAGATGTTGGCACATTTTATTATAGTAGCCTCTGAAAACCTTTACTGTATAAGAGAATGGGACAGGAAAAGGGAAATAATATCTTAGTGTTATTGTGAAAATAGTTTTGACCCTGGGAATCCCTGGAAGGATCTCAGTGACCCCCTAGTGGTTCACAGACCACCCTTTGGGAACTATTGCTCTGGAATGAGGCATAGATGATCACCATTGGGAAATCCAGGTGTGGGTGGCTAAACCCCAACCATCTGAAGGCAGGAAATGCACAGAAAGCTGAGACTAAAACAGAAGGCCAGTCTCATGGTGGGGAAAAGACAGAATACAAGTACTTGGGCAGGTGCTCCAAGCCCAGGAGCAGCAGGAGACATTTGGGAAGCATTAGAGGGGCCCAGTCCCCAGTAGGGAGGATCCAGGCACTGGATCCTGGGTCAGAGAGTGCATTTAAGCCTTGTTGCAGATACTCTTCTTCCTCTCTCCTCAGCTAGACATGTCTGGAAGGGCAAAGGGATAGCAGCAGATGGAGCTGGGCCGGCAGAGGCCAAGAGTGAAGCATCTGAGATGGATGCTGGTGAGGGTGACCGTGCATGGAAGGAGCATGTTCTAAGTTTGATTTTGCCCATCTCTTTGGGGTTGGAATCAAAACAAGAAGAGTCTAGAAAAAATAGGATCAAGGGACAAGGGATGACAAGAGGGGAAGAGAGGGGACCCTGAAGCAATAGGCCCCCAATTTGCCCCATCATTTTTCAAGACTCTGCAATACCATAATCTGACTCCCTGGAAGTGTCTCCCATCTGCATTCTCTTGTCACAGTGCTGAGTCAGGCTGTCATCACCTCTCTTCTTGTAACTGGTTTCTCTGCTTTCAGAGTCAGTTCCTCCAATTTACTACCCCCCCAACCCTGCCATCAGAGCTTTCTTTCTACAATACGGATTTGATCATGTCTTACCCCCACTTACAACTCTTAGGCATTCCCTGCCATTATCCACAGGGTTAAGGCTAGCCCAGTCAGCACCCAGTAAACATGAGTGTCAGACCCTCCATTCCTTGTCCCCACCATGTGCTCCAGTTATTCTAGACCCTCCCTGTCTGGTCTTGGCTCTGTCCTCACTTGCTGCTCCATTCCTGTGTCTGCCCAGTGCACAAACTTCTGGGCTCTGTCTCCCATTTCTAGTCCCTCTGACTTGAGAGTGAATGTCAGCTTCCCTAATTCTGACCCTCAGTGCTTCCTTGCTATTGCTCTGTTGTTTGTTTTTACCCCCTGTAGCATGAAGGAAATTGGCCCCCATAGAGGTGTCCATGCCCTAATCCCTAAATCCCTGCATGGCAAAAGAGACCTTGCAGATGTGATTAAGGGTACACACCTTGACATGGGGAGATTATCCTGGGTTACCTGGGTGGGCCCAATCTGACACGAGTCCTTAACAGTAGAGAACCTTTCCTAGCTGAACCAAAATGGGAGATGTGACTATGGAACAAGGATCACAGAGACGCAATGTCGCTGGCTTTAAAGATGGAAGAAGGTATGAGCCAAGGAATGCGGTGGCCTCTGGAGTCTGGAAAAGGTAAGGAAATGGATGTTCCTCTTAAGTCTCCACAAAGGATCACAGCCCTGCCGACGTCTTAATTAGAGCCCAGTAAGACCTGTGTTGGGCTTCTGACCTATAGAACTAAAATTTAATAAATCTGTGCTGCTTTCAGACACAAAATTTGTGGCAATTTGGTACAACAGCAATAGGAAACTAACGCACTACCTCCTCCACCCCTGGAGAGTTTCCCTACCTGACGGGGCTACAGTATCAGGGATGTTCTCCAACATCGCTGAGGCAGGACAGGATGAGAGAACGCTGGCGGAAGTCAAGGTCCACCTTGACTGGGGAACCGCGAGAGAAGAATGGTGAAAGCGCAGCCTCCAGAGGCTGGAAGACCTGCCATACTGGATCCACCCACTGCCCAGTTTATTCCTGAATCTTTCAAATGTGAGTGTTCCATTTGTTTTTCTAAATGATCTTCTCCAGCTTTTGTTTTCCATGCCTGAGTTCTCCAGAGCCAGTGTCCACTCAACCGAGAGACACAGGAGGAACACAAAGGCCATAGCATCCGGTGTGCCTGCCACATCAGCCTCTGCTGTTTCAGAGATGGCTGTGGACTAGAATTAAAGGTGTCAAAGGAAGAGGAGCAAAAGCCAGCACAAAGGTTGGAGGGAGGAAGCCAAATTTGAGATTTAAATTGCTAACTCTGATGTGTCCCGGCTGTGTAACCTCTGAGCCTCAGTTTCTTTATCTGTAAAATTTGGAAAATAATGTTTACTTGCAAAGTTGCTGTAAATGTTATGCACAATAATGTATAGAATGTTGCCAACAGAGTAGCTGGCACACAGTAGGCACACAACAAATAGCACCTAGTAGGAGTGGAGCACAAAAGAACACAGGATGTGGAGTTCATGTTGGCTACACGCTGTATCTACTAGGCAGTGCTCAAAAACCTCCTTCACTCCATCCCCAAAGAGGAGAAACTCTAATCTTTGTTAGACTATGAACACAGTAGGACATCGCCTAAAGGATGAAGTCTTCAGTGGAAAAAATGGAAGATGTTAAAATAAAGCTTCGAAGTCAAGAGCTGATTCTCAGATCTCTCTTTTGGGTGGCTTTTCTCTCTTCCCTCCCATATTGCTGGTGGAGTCAGATGACCAGGCACAGTGGTGTGCTGCTAGAGGCTGGCGCCTGTTAAATTTTCAGGAATTTTGCAAGCATGTTGTTAAGCAGCCATGATTAAATACTAAATTATATAAACCTAAAAGTAAATAAATCACATTAAAAAGTAATAAATATTCAGACATCATTACTTTCTAATTATTTAACTGCAAGTTTCTATTAGCTATGCTCGTGAAGCAATGTCTATGGTATCTTTATGGTGGAAATATTATATAACAGTGTGCTACTGCACATCTTCCCAGGACAGCATTCAGTGATGTCACATTCGTTACTTGAAATCGGCCATGGTGGGAGTATTTGCAGCACAGAAATTGGCAAATACTACAAATTGGGGCTTGATTTATTGTTTTGTTGATTGTCTAGAGCAGGGGCCAGCCAACTATGCTAAAGGAGGCAAATGCAGCCCACTGCCTGTTTTGTACAGCCAGCTGTGAGCTCACAGGCTAGCACTGTGATCCGCAGAGACTCACAGTGGGCATTCCCCGCTCCGCCCTGCTTCTGTCTTTGTTCCCAGCATCTGCTTCTCTGGCTGGTGACCACATGTCACCACTGCCCAGGGTCCATGCTGGTGCCATCTACACACTGGAGACCCTGTTGTTAGCAACTGCTGGGTACCAAGAGTAGTATCTCAGTTTGGGAGTTGGTGACTTGGCAAGTCACCCCACCTCCAATCAGCTGCCCAAGTTGAGAAAAATGAGCTCTCCGGGAGAAGGAAAGGGTGAACCGGTAGCTGGGTGTCACTGTGACAGAGAGTAAGATTGACCTTGGTAGTCAGCATGAGCTGCTGCCCTTCTTGTGGGCAAAGTCCTTGCAGAGAAGCATGGCTCCCATGCTCACCTCTGGCCTGGAGAAATGTGGAGATGGCAGTGACCACAGTTGGTTTCTCCAGCTCTGAGAGCAGCCAGGCTAGCAGGCACATAAGCAGTGGTAACCCAGGCAATGAGTGCTGTTAGGGGCTCACCAGGGGTTTTGGGGGCACAGACAAGAGAGCTAAAACATGGCCTGGGGTGAGGGGACCAGTGGAGGCATCTCAGCGGAAGGATGCTGGAGCTGAGAGTTGAGAGAGGAGCAAGGGTTAGCGAGGCTGGTGGAGGGGAAGAACATTTGGGGCAGAGAGAGGACTTAAGCAAAGAAATGGAAGTCAGAAGTCAGAATGATACATGACCAGGGAACCTCAAGGTGTTCTACACGTGATTTCCCAGCAGGTGCTTCCCAGGAAGTGGGGACAGAACATCGGCAGATCATACAGTTCAATGTCTTATTCTAAGAAATCTTAAATGACAACAGGGAGTTTTCCCAAAAGGATCTGAATTTTAGATCTATCCCTTCAGCAAGAAATGTAGAGAATGGATTGATGTGTGGGGAAAGACTAAAGTTAAAGAGATCATTCAGGAAGCTATTGAGTAGTTCTGGTGAGAGATGAGGAGGCCCACTAAAACGATGTGACCAATGAGGCAGTACTGGGTACTGGTTGGGGTATAGGCTAAGCTACCATAAAAAAAGGTCCCAAATACAGTGACTTTAATGAGACATACGTGTATTTCTTTCTCATAGAGCAGACCAAAGCCAGGTGGGTGGCTGAAGGTGGGCAGCTGTCTCTGCTTCACAAAACCATCCAGGGAGCCAGCTGACTGGCCGGCTCTGCCAACCCCAACGTGTGGCTGCCACCTCTGGATCCAAGGCTACTGCTGCAGTTGTTGCCATTTCCTGGCCATCGGCAAGGGAGAAAGGGGGCCCAAGGCAGTAAGCAGCCTTGTCTTTAAGGATATACAGTTGTATCTATCACTTCTGCTCACACTTAGCTCCAAGACAGTCTGGGAAATGTAGTTCCTGTGTGGGTGGCCATGTGCTCAGCTAAAACCCAGGGAGTTCTAAACCCAAAGGCAGATGAGGAGAATGGATACTTGGGTAGAGTTGGCAGTCTCCATCACAGGAACAGAAAAAATGTCAGAGTCAAGAGGTATGCTAAAAGTTGACTCAACACAATTGATCAGTCTGGGTTTTCAATTGCAAGCAAGAAAAATAGATTATGACTTAAGCAGAAAAGGTATTTAAGGAAAGGGACATTGGATGTTTACGAATCACTGGGAAGACTAGAGAATTGGTTCAGAAAATTGGCAGGAAACAAAGAAAGCTAAGCAGCCAAGACATTCAAGAATGGGAGCTGACTGAAGTGAAATGCACAGATGCCACCACGGGTACAGGGTGCCGGACACCAGCACTGGACACCACATGCTGTCATGGGCACCATTGCCATCACCTACCCCTGAAATCTGGAGATTGTTGGTGTCATCGTCCAAGCTAATTCTCACCTTTCTTGACTCGGAGCATAACTCTGCACTCCTTAAGCATGGATCACACCTGGAGGCTTCCTTCCACAGAGTATAGTTGGGAAAGGGGATAAAAGCTGACTTCACAGAGGAGAAACTGATCCACATACCTTAGCCAGGTGATCAAGATCAACAACAGTCATAATCATGTTGATAGTATGTAGCATTGATATGATGTGATAAAAATGACCTCTTACCTCTGTCATCTTCCTCCCCAAAACCCATAATTCCAGTCTAATCATGAAAAAAACTCAAACAAACTCCAATAGAGAGGAATGCTACAATATGCTTGACCAGTATTTCCCAAAACTGACAAGGACACCAGAAACAAAGAAAATCTGAGACACTGTCACATCCAAGAGGAACCTAAGGAGACAAGACAACTAATGTAATGTGACATCCTGGATGGGACTGGGATACATTACATTAGTAATGACATTAAATACAACACTGAGGAAGTTAAGTAAAAACTAAGGACATCTTAATGAAGTATGAAGTATGCACTTCAATAATAATACATCAATATTTATTCAATAATTTAGCAAGCATACCATACAGATGTAAGATATTAATTAATAATAGGGGAAACTGTTTACACAGATAGAGGGGTATGTGGGAACTCTCTGTACTATCTTCTCAATTTTTCCGTAAGTCTAAAACCACTCTAGAAGGTATAGTCTATTAAAAAATACTCACATAATACTTTTTTAAAAGGCAGAAAAGCCCAATTGACCAAACTGATGCTACATCTGTGCTCTCTGGTGGCCAGGAGATATATCCATCCTTTCTGGCTTCCAGCGTAGGAAGAGGACACTGCCTCCTACCCACCATTGGAATCTCTCAAAAAGGGAGGTGAGTTCTGAGGACGAGTAGCCAAAAATGACAAGTGCCACTGCTCAGAAAAAGCAGATGAACCACTGCAGGAGGAGAGTAAGGTCCAGGTAGGTGTCAGGGACAATACCCTGGTCACTAAGGAAAGTACATTGAAAGGAAGGAGAAAGCCAGAGACCCTGAGGAAGTCGACATTCAAACTCTGCGTAGAGGAAGAGTCCACAGCTCCTGGGAAGAAATGGAACAAGGAAAAGGAAAATAACCAAGCAGACAGAGGGGCATCACTAAAGCCAACTGAGGGGACACTGTCAAGGAGTGAGTGGTCACTAATGTCCATTACTATAGAGAAGCCAAGTATCCTAAAGTGTGGGGAGAGCCCACTGGGTTTGGAAATGGCCAAGATTCAAATGGAATGTTTCAGATGAATTCCTTCATGGGTAACTGCAGTGAGTTGAGACCCTCAGAGACTAGATAGCTCTTGCCCAAAGTTTTGCTATGAAGGAAAAGATAGAATTTGGAGGAAAAGTCAGCAGGAGAGAGAAGAGGTTGAAATTTAGGAGAAAAGCAGGTGAGATGGTGGTGGTCCCTGAAGAAATGGTTAGTAGGTGGGTGCTGGGAGAGGAAATGGTCTTCCATGGGAAGAAAGAAAACTCTTTCCTTGAATCAGGAGGGAAACTATGGAGGAAAGCTGAGAACTCTGAGAACGTTATACTTGAGGACAGAGGAGTGTGTTGAGGGTATTTCTTCTTCCCTTTTCGTGGCAAAGCAGGAGGCAAGGTCTTGGGGACAGTGGTAGAATTTTGGAACAGTCCTATGGGGAATGGGAGAGGCTCCGTGGAAACCTAGGCCACATGGACAGATTGTCTCCCATAAAGTCCTAAATTCCCAATGGAGGTTGGGGATTCTGACGCCATGGGCGTGGGGCATGCTGGTGGCTGGCTGGATCCAAAGGTAGGGCATGCCTGCTGGACTGGCCAAGGGAAAAGCCACAAGGGAGGGAGAACACAGAGTTCTCCACAGAGTTCTGCTCCACAAAACAACTGGGCCAGGCCCAAATGTGCAAAAATGAGCACCGTCTCAGAAGGAACGTTCTTTTTCTCCTTTTGGAGGATAGCACATTAAACTAACATTTGGCCAAATCCTGACTTTGTCTCATCTCCCAGGACTAATTTTAATGGCGTCCCAAAAAGATTTTTCACTCTGCACCTCTCTGACAAAAATGTGTGAGGGATCCCAACGTGGAAGCAGAAGCCCTCCTTCCACCTGAGGATCTGTGGACCACGAGAAAGAAACTGGCGGGGTCCACATTCCTCCTGGCTCTGAAAAGCCCAAGGAAAACCCCAGGAGACTCAGGGGTGAGAATCTAGCCTACCCACGTCTCAGACAGGAGAGTACTTTATTTCCATTTTGTAATACACTTCGGTTTGCACTGCACTTGCGCGCGTATTGCCATGCTTACCTAGTTTGGCATGGAGGAATGAGCATGAATTCTAAAATTAGATGAATCCTGCCTCCACTGCTTACCACAAGACCCTATTTAAGCCACTTCGTATCTTGGATCTCAATTTCTTCATCTGTAAATTGGGGTTAATTATAACTACCTGACAGGGTAACGGTGAAGATGAAATGAAATAATATATGTGACATGGAAAGCACTTACTAGATAGTATCTATGTGTGCTGCAGCCAGCACAGGCTGGCGTGGGAGACCCAATGGTTAAATATTCAGGAACCTTGCCAGCCAGTGGTAAAGCTGTTAGTAGCCTGATCAGCCATGGTGTGAGCACTTACACCACAGAGATTGACATATGCAAAACATCAGGGCTTTTTCTTTTTTCTGGAAATCTAATTTAAAAACCACTGTTTTGATTATGATTTTCCTTCCTCTTCCTTATGTCCTGGAAACAACCCTGTGAGATAGTATCATTATCCCCATTTTACAGAAAGAAAATGAGGTTTAGATTAAATGACTTGCCCAAAATTAAGAGCAAATATCCAATCTTTTTTTTTTTTTTGGTCTATAAATCTAATGCAATCTCCACTCTACCATGGCAGCATAAATCCAATGTAGTCCCATTCCGAGTACGCACAGATCCTGTCTTGGTTTCTGGTTCGCCTTTTCCAGCCACTTTAGTGGACATGTGACCTTTCAGGCCATCAGCTTCCCCCTGGACAATTTGTTTACATTAGAAAGCCAGAGCTCTGCATCCGCTACAGGAAGGTCCCAGGAGTCCCGTTTCATCTTCAAGGTTCACGTGTGTTAACCACTGCATTCCTACACACACTTCACTGTCTATATTGAATCCTTATGCCAAGTGGCTTCAAGGGCTCCAGAAATATTATCTCATTGTCCTTCAACATCCTGGTAGAGAGGGTTAGAGATCAGAGCCCTTATTTTATAACCGAGAAAAGTGACTTGGCCAAGGTCACCTCAGGAATCAGAGACAGTGGCAGCTGCTCTCCTCTTGCTGTGGCCTGAGCAGTTCCACCCACTAGCAAAGGGCAGAGTCGCAGCTGCAGCCTCTCTCCTGAAGGAAGAGAAAATGTCAAGGGCTATCCAAACTCTAGCTGCAGGGCATAAACTCATTACCAGCTAGGGTTAAGGATTAAAAAAAAAAAAAAAAAAATCTCTACATGATATACTACCATCCAATTATGAGCTTTATCAGGCTTGAAGCAGTTGACATTGTCCACAATCAAGATTCTAAACCCAGTCTGGATGAGGGCATAGTTTGCATTCTCTGGCCACAAGGTGATACTAAAGTAGATCTGGAAAATAATAAATAAATAACATGGAGAGAGTTTCATGCTGCCAGATTATTTGAGCTGACATTATTACTATCACGCCCAGTGATTAAGAAGAAAATAAAGGCAGAGTCCCACTTGTCTAATTTGATTATCAAAGAAGGTCTGTGTTGATTACTAACGTCTGTTTGCAATTGGGGGCAGAAAAGATATATCCAATCAGCTGAAAGCCAGGAAATCACACACAGGGGCCTGAGGTCTGTGTAAATAAAATTTAATAATAAATGGGATGTGCTCCCAGATAAAGAGGTAAATAACAGGCAGGGAAAAGGGAGGTTCAGATTGTTTAGGCGGGAAGGGGATCCCAGCCAACCTGGCATATGCGGAGAAATGGCGTGTGTGCTGAGACAGGAGGACACGCTCAGGGCAAGAGTAAAAGGAAGAAGGCAGAGGAAAGAAAAAGACAGCAGTGAATTACAGATGAGATTGCAGAGTGGATATATGGTCTCAGGAGAGGGGATTATAAGTGCTGTTGGGGGCGGTGTACAAGAAGCCTTTTGTGTACATAAGGGAAGAAGGGTGGCCAGATAAGGATCCCAGAGCCACGCGGAGAAAGAGTGCATGGTGGAGGGCTAGCATTTACTTGAAACCCATCGGCACGTTGCATAGCAAAGAAAGGGCTGGCTCAGAGGCCGCCCTGCTCTAACACACAAAGAAAGAGCCACAGCAGCCGGACAGGAGGAAGGAAGGACAAGACACCTAGCAGTTCACAGCCCTGTATGAAGACTCTAGTGGTGGCCACGCCATCACCTAAAGATACTTACAATATGTGCAGCCCACAATCAGACAGCCCCAGTGGAAGCACTTTGCACTGCTGAAGTGATGCTGATACCCGAGGCTGAGAGTGCTGTTCCTTCTCATCTGTAAAATGGGGATTAATAATATAATTTGTTCTTGGGGCTGAGGGGGATGGGGGAAGAAGATGATTTAAAATAAGGGGACTGAGGTAACCCTCTGAGAACTGAAACTGTAAAATCAACATGTTACAAGTCAAAGCAGAGATGGGCAAAGTCTATAAAGGAGGCAGAAAAGTGCCCGGGCTGAGTAAGAGTTTTACTGAACTTATTAAACATATCCAAAGAAGGAGACAGTGCAACCAATGGGGATTTGATGGGAAATGGAAGGACGAGAGTAGTGCCTTTTCCAGTAAATGCAAACAAGCGTCTTAGCACAGACCTAGAGGGTTCTGGTCCCATGGGCAAGACAATCTCTACAGTGGCTATCTTAGGGTAAGGCTGTTAAATATTCCAACCATCCAACTCCACACCATAGTTCTGCACTCAACAATCTTAGCTTGTGTTATTCTTCAGGGGAAATATTCTGCTTAATTTAGAATTTCCCCTGGGTCAGCCCCAGAAGAATGTGTTGACTTCCTTGGAGAGCAAGGCCCCTGTGCTCACTGAGCTTTGCCCAAGGGAGCAGGAGGGGAGGTGTCCTGCTGGCTGAACAGCGAGGTTCTGCTCTGAGCCAGGAACCTGCCAGGCTCCAAGGTATGGAGCTGCACCATATATCCTTGCCTTCGAAGAACCAGTTCATGGGGAAGTCAGGCGCACCAATGGTAGAAAGTGGTAAATGCCTGTAAAGACCTGGAGTTAAGCCACTCTTGCATCTGCATCCCTTAACTATAAAATAGGGTAATGATATCGATGAGATTATACTTGTAAAGCTCTTAAAACAGTGCCAGGCACATAGCAAGCTCTCAATGAATGTTAGCCATGAGCAATTACTAGGCACCATAGCCTGTGTCTTCACTCCACTGTGCTACTGTCCTCTTGACTTTGAAAACTTTTATTTCTTAATGCAATTTTTAATAACTGCAATGTGCTTTCCTTTTATTAATAGGATATGATTATCAGGATATAAACACTATGCTACATGCAAAAGAAAAAAATCAGCTTTGTTCAGACCGAAATAATCATTTATAAAGTGGGGAACAGAAAGATCTTCTAACATATTCGCAGGTTATTTTAATACGCTCCAAATAAATACCAAGAAAGGCAGTGTTTATAAATAGCATTCGAAACAGCCCCTTCTACTTTCTTGGTGAATGTGCACCAGCTTGTCAATGTCCCCATTGTGCAGGGCCCAGAGCTGGATATAATTAAATCCTATTACCCAGGAAAACTTGCAGCATAGTTGGTCTGACACATTTAGTGATTTATTAACTCAATCTGCAAATGTAATGAGAATAACTGTGTCTGGGTGGTGGGGGATGGATGATATGGTATAGTGCCATCTCGGTCCTCAAAGAGCTTATAATCCAATGGATAAGACAGATATGGAAATGGCTAAATATACTTCCAGGCAGCAATCAATGAAGATTAAGTACACGTTCAGCAGCTAGAAGCACCAGTCTCTGAATTCTTCGAGGGCAAGTTTCTGTCTGAGCCCCTTCCTCTGCAGTGAGGGACAGCCTGGTAGAGGGATAGAGCTTGGAAATCTGAACTCTGGAGTCAGACTGCCTGAGTATGAATCCCAGCCCAGGCTCTTTCCCATGGTATGATCTCAGTTGGATGTGCTGGTTAACTTCCCTAAACCTCAGTTTCCTTATCTTTCAAATAAGAATAATAAGATAACTATCTCAAACGGTTGGATGAAGGTTGAGATAATGAATATAAAACACATTCCCAATACCTGCCACGGAATAAATTAGCATTCATCATCTTGGCTCACTTCCCCCAACACCTGCCATAGAGATCATCTATGGTAGGCACCACTGGGAGATGTTTGAAGAATGAAAAAGGCAAGAATGGCAATAAAGAAATAAAGAGAGAATGAATTATTTAATTAAGGTGAATGTGTGGGAATAGATGTGGAAGCTTCCCCCTGACTGAGGAAGCAAGGAGGTTCTTAGAGGATGTGGCATTTGAGAGAGCCCTGGAGGCTGCACTTGCCCAGCGTGGGTGGAGCAGGGTGGATACGCATGGAGTGAGGTCAGGGCCTGGGAAACAATCCAAGGACTGTGGAGCGTTTTTTGGGGGAAAGAAGAGCCAGCGGAGATTTTAATAGAGGGGTCTGATGTGATATCAGTTTTTAAACATGCCATTTGGGCCACACACAAAGAAGCAGTGGGAGAAGAGAGCATAAGTTGGTAACAATTAGGAGACCACTGCAAGAGTTCAGGGAAGAGACGATGGGAGTCTGAGCCAGGGCAAAGACAGTGGGAGTGAGGAGGAGAAGGTGTACAAGAATGGATGGAATCTCGGGGGTAGGGGAGAGGGAGGAATAAATGAAGACTCGGCTTTCTCACTTGGGTGATGGTCACAGCCTTTACTTTAGAAAGAGACTGTCATTAAACCATGAGAGAAACGGTGCATAAACAATTGTTCCGTTATTTCTCCTAAATCATATAATCCTAGATTATCATGGTAGATGAGACCAGTCCCCCAAACATTCACCATCTGCTGCATCAATTTTGCTCATCTGTGTCCTAATTCCAAAGCAGCTTCAGGACATCTCTTATTCTTAGAAAGGTCGGCCTTCTACTGAGTTAAAATCTGCTTTTCCATAATTTCTAGCCTTTAGTCCTAGTTTTAGCTTCTGGAAACACAGATCGAGTTTGGACCCTCTTCTCCAAGACCATTTTTTTTTTTGGACCCACTTAGCTGGCTAAACAGGAATGCCACATTGGTTTTTCTAATTTGTCCATAAAAATAACATGAGATACCTCATCAAATACTTTGCTGAAATCATGATACACTGTGTCTGCTTCCCTCTGCTCTATTATTCTATTAAATCTGACCCCCTAAAAATGTGAACAGGGTTTAATCGTGTTAGTCATCACAAACTGGGCACTAATGATCAATGATTTTTGTATAGATGTGCAAGAACTATTTACTTAATCATTTATCCTGGAATTTTTCCCCAAATCACCAAGTTGACAGCCCAAGTTCAATTGTAACAGAATTGTAACGGGAAAACTCCTCTGTGACTCTCACAGAGCCACCATCGCTCTTAGGGAAAGCTTCTGCCACTGTTATATCTTTGATCGCACTGTGCCAGGTCCATCCAACAGACTTCTGCATTTGCTGGTCCTTCCAGGGCTTGCTGTTTGCATGGCTGATTTTTTCTCATCACTTGGGTTTCAGCTCAAATATCCCCAACCCCAGAGAAGACCTCTTGACCGCTTGATCTGGACTCAACCCACCTCCATTCACTTTCTCATTACCCTGTTTCATTGTTTGTGTAGCATTTAAAAACTATCTAAATGATTTTGCTCTTTGTTTACTGTAAAACAGAAGCCTCTTGGGGATAGGGATGTTACCTTGTTCCATGTTGTAGTATTAGACCAGGAATGCTGCCCGGCACAGAGCCTGTGCTGAATACGTACTTGTTGAAATAGTGTATGAATGATCACTGGCTTAGGATTCTCACTGCCAGCCTCCAATCCTCTGGCTTTCACAAACCCCAGGATGACATTGGTGCTCTCTCTCGAGGTTCCTGTCACATCTACTTTGCCAAGCAATTTTTCCTAGTTGGTCAGAGTTAGGTCCAGAATAGAAGTTCCCCAAGTCTCTTCTGCTTCTGGCTGAAAGATGAAATTATCAGCCAAGTCAAGCAAGGCAAAATGGATCAGATGCCCTGTGTGAGGCTGAGTGAAGCTCCCAGAAGTTTCTGCCCCTGCGCTATTCCTCACATGGAGAGGCTACATTCCCCAGCTGTCTGCTCTCATCATACATGCTCCCTAGCTTCAAGAAGGGGCTAGATCTGCTCCTGCATTGTCAAAGTTAGTTCACCACGACTGACTGACCTCCTTCTCTTTCCCGACTGGAGTTCTTGATTCCTGGCTTTAACGACCGACATCAGGCAGAACTCTGATAGCAGTTCTTCCCATGGAGTAATAATCAATGTATAGCATTGGTTGCATAGGTCAGAAGACGCTTAAACTATACAGAACTATACAAGAGGAGGAGCCATTCAACAGGGAGTCTCATGGAAGCCAAGGGCCACAGGTAGGCAACTATTTTCAGTGTCTCTATCTCTGCTTAATCCCCCACCTCCCCACCCACCCAAGGCCACAAGCTCTTGCATGTTTCTGTCTCTGTGACCTCTTAGCTCAAATGCCCACCACTGATTAACTACAGTCTCCAGCCTGCTGGTTCAATTACTCAATAGAAACAGAACTCTGAAAGTGCGTTAGCCAACCCATGAATGGTCTTATTATTTCAGGTGTTTATCTTCGGTTGAATTAGGCAGAGATTGAGAGGCCATCACACTTTTCATAGCAGTGATCCTCACAAAGGTGATGACTGGGATTTTCTGAGGCAGGGTGTGGGGAGGGGAGAGATCTCAAAACATTCTAATATGCACAGCATGATGTTTTTGCTAAGGTGACTGTTTCTTGCTTGGTATGGTTTTGTTTCCCAAGATTAGAGCCCAGTTCAAACCTTTGTACATCCAAGACCTGAACTTCTCTCCCAAAGGAGGAAGGGGGCCCCCTCTGTGCAGTATTAATTAATTAACTAGCTTTCGTTCTCCTCTAACTGCTGGATTTCTGCTGTTTCTAGCATTAACCAAACATGCTGTCACACCTAGGGGCTGACACCTACTGCACTGGATGCAGTTGTTCTCAACCATGGGTTGTATCCCACCACAAGGGGTGTTTGGAAATGTATGTGAGTGGCTTTGGATTGTCCCAAGGACTGGGGACAGCTGCCAAACTTTAGTGGGCAGGAGCCAGGGATCCTTAACTTCCTGCAGCATGCAGGACAGTCTCTCTCAACAAAGACAAGTCCTATCTAAAGTGCCAGTAGTATCCACACTGAGAAACACAAGTAGACTGACAAAGCAGCCAATCAGTCATCCATGCTTATGTTCAGTATCTTTATTGCGAGCTACTGTGTTAGTTTGAGAGTACAAAACTAAATATATACAACATGGTCCTTGCTGTGGGCTCTCACAGCCTAAAGGGGAAGAGAGTCATATGGACAAATAGTAACAAATGAGGAAATAAAGGAAAGAATTCTAGTTTTAGACCTAGAATTCTAGATCTAAAAAAAATAGCTGTCTAAGAAGGGTAACAAAATTATAGTACACTATTTGACTCAGCAATGAGTGCTATATAATTGGAATAAATATTAATTTAACAAAAAAACTGTAATGTAACTATTTGGGGAGCATGAAGAGAATGAGAAGTAGGGTGGTCTTTTTATTAAAAAAAAACAAACAAATCCTCATCCACTATAAAAGAAGATCAATAAATAATTTCAAGAAACTTCAGTATAGCTGTATAAGCACATTATTCAGGAATATGGAGATAAATTCCAAAAATGAATTGGCTGCCTTTAGGGAATTGGCAGTAGGACAGAGGTTGGCTATTTTTTGATATTAAACCTTTTATTATTACTTAAATTTTTATCTATGCACCTGTGTTATCCTTTGATATTAAATTTAATTTTGAAACTAATACAAGATGATGAAGCCTATTTGGAGGAATGTGCAAAATGTTATGCATTTATTCTTAATGTTATAATGTCTCTAATTTGTAAAGCTGTGAAGGTTTTACTAGGCTAAGTGTGGAGGCCTATGAAAATATACTGGCAATCCCCAACATAAGAAGGAGGCATGTTCCAAAAGCTTATTTATATTTTTTTATTACCTCTGTTGGAAAATGCCCTGATTAGCTCACCTGGGATAGAAAGAAGAGCCTTCAGGAATCCCAGCATGTGCTGCCACTCAGGGTGTAGAGGACATACACTAAGTCCCAGAGGGAGGATAATTGGGAGCCTGGGAGGAATCCAGGAGAGAGCAGGTAAGGGGAAAGGCACCCCAATAGGCAGTATGCAGGGATGTAAGTGCTGGTGAGGTCCCAGCTGACTTTGGGCTTTCTCAGTTTTCCCATTGTAACTGGTGATTTATCTGTCTCATCCTCCTTCATCTGTAAGTTCCTGGCAGGCTGGGCCGACACCTCAAGCACATCTGAGTCCCCTACATCTAACAGGGGACTCTGCCCATGCTCCCTAAATAGCAGAGAGTTATTGCTTGTTTATTTCTGACAGTGCTAAACACTTTCTATGTATGAATTCATTTAGTTCTAACAGACACCTGGTGAGGTAGGTATTATTATCTCCATTTTACAGAGGAAAAAACTAAGGCATGTGGAGACTCAGGAACTCTGGCTGAATCACACTGAGCCCA
>NW_012137192.1:3644530-3654029 GCF_000956105.1 Propithecus coquereli
AAATATAGTGGCAATCCCCAACATAAGAAGGAGGCATGTTCCAAAAGCTTATTTATATTTTTTTATTACCTCTGTTGGAAAATGCCCTGATTAGCCCACCTGGGATAGAAAGCAGAGCCTTCAAGAATCCCAGCATGTGCTGCCACTCAGGTTGTAGAGGACATACACTAAGTCCCAGAGGGAAGATAATTGGGAGCCTGGGAGGAATCCAGGAAAGAGGAGGTAAGGGGAAAGGCACCCCAATAGGCAGTATGCAGGGATGTAAGTGCTGGTGAGATCCTAGCTGACTTTGGGCTTTCTCAGTTTTTCCATTGTAACTGGTGATTTATCTGTCTCATCTTCCTTCATCTGTAAGTTCCTGGCAGGCTGGGCCCACACCTCAAGCACATCTGAGTCCCCCACATCTAACAGGGGGCTCTGCCCATGCTCCCTAAATAGCAGAGAGTTATTACTTGTTTATTTCTGACAGATGCTATGCTAAGCACTTTCTATGTATGAATTCATTTAGTTCTAACAGATACCTGGTGAGGTAGGTATTATTATCTCCATTTTACAGAGGAAAAAACTAAGGCATGTGGAGACTCAGGAACTCTGGCTGAATCACACTGAGCCCATCTGAAACTTTAGCATTGAAGCAAATATGGCCACCACTCTTGAGAAAATCTGTTTCTCTGATTTTCAATCTGCCACACCAATATAGTTCCTTTTTCCCTAATTCTAAAAATGTAGAAGGGAAAAGAAGAAAGTGAGTTAATATTTATTGAGCTATTTTTTTTAATGTGCCAAGCTTCATGATAATCATTTGAAGCAGATGTTATTCATATCCATTTCACTGGTGAAGAAATTGAGGGTCAGAGAAGTGATTGGATGTTCCCAGGATCCAAGAGCTGTTGAGTTGCAGAAGCGAAGTTTGAGCCCAGGTCTGTCTGATAACCATGCCTTTCAAGGTATTTAGCCTCCAAGATGGCCTCCAAAGATTCTGCCTCCTGGAATGAACCTTTCTGAAGTCCCTTCCCTGGTCATTGAATCAGAGTTGGTCTATGTGACCAACAGAATAAAGTGGAAGTGATGACCCATGGTTTTAGAGACTATAAAAGCCACTATGTACTTCTGTTTGTCTCTCTCTCTCTTTCAGATCAGTCACTCAAGAAAAAGCCAGTTTCTATGTCATGAGGACCACGTGGCAAAAATCTAAGGTCTCTTGCCAATGGCCATATGAGGGAGCCATCTGGATATGAATCCTGCAACCCCAGTCAAGCCTTCAGATGACTGCAGTCCTTGCTGGCAACTTGAACTTGACTGCAAACCCTAAGACAGCACCAAAATCACCCAGTTAAGCTGCTCTCAGATTCCTCACCTTCGGAAACCATGTAAGACAATCAATGTTTATTTTAAGCTGTTTAGTTTTTGGAGCAATTTGTTACACAGCAATACATAGCAAATATATCTTGTTTTCCCCTCTGAGAAGGGGCCTGCAAGCCATGCATTTGTATCAGTGTGGCTTCCTCATCTCCCTGAGGCCACTCCCTGCTCTTCTTGAGCCCAGAGCTCACCCCTGAACTCACAGAGGTGAAAGTGAGCCACACATCTGTCCAAAATAAGCCCAAAGCCAACACTGGATACATCGGCACAAGAGAGAAAGAAACCATGTTCTACCTTCACAATCCTGAACCTGGCCCTGGGGAATGAGTTTGGTGACCTACAGAAAGAGATCTTGTTCACACTGAACATTTGTGACTGTCACTTCAAGGTAATCACAGAGAATGAAGCCATTTGTGTCTTGGTAAAACTCAGGAAGTCAAATATTCAAGGGAAATTAATGTACTGCATTTAATTAGGGTTACTATGGCCATGGGCAGCCAGAGGATTTTCCCAAGCCTGCCGCATTCCTGTTGCCATTGCTTCCAATTTAAACAGCACATGGAGCTACAGGGGGGTCTACTGGTGCTTAAACAATAATCATGAGAGGGCTGTTTGTTTCTGAAAAACAAGTTCCGTGAAATCAGGTACCCAGGTGGAGGAAGGAGGAGAGAAAGCCACCCGAGCAACACACCCCCTCCTCTGCCCAGCTCACCACCTTGCTCCCAGCGCAAAAACTAGTCCTGGGCTGCCACAAACGGGAGTGGATGCTCCCTTTGTGAAGATCTTACTTGGCACCAAGCCCTGTAGTCTGTTTTCTTATCAGCAGCTCACAAGGACCTTGTTAGGTAGGAATTGCAATCACATTGTTTATAGACAAGGAAGGGAGTCTCAGGGAGGTGACACTCCTGCTGGAAGTCACACAGGTAGTGAACTTGAATTTGAATTAGAATTCTTACTGTGTGATGGCCCAAGCTTCCCTTCCTCCACATATCCCCTTAGTTGCCCACAGAAGAGATCTAGGGGGGTGAGGTTTTAGACCCAGACACCCCCTCAAACCAGCCCGCAGAAGGCCCCATGGAAAGGCAGCAGCAGGGAGTGGAATGTCATGGGTTCCCATTCCAAGACAGTTTGGCCATTTGCTGTCCATGTAGCCTCAGGCAAATCTCTCAACCTTCCTGAGCCTCTGCTCTAGCTCAATAATCTTAGGATTGTTGAGATGATTGAATGAGAAAATACATGTAAAGTACAGAGCAGAATGAATGAATGAATGAATAAGTAAATAAAATGTCTATCAGAGGGGACAATTTCCCCCTCCTCATCCCTGCCTCCTAGAGTTTTGAGAAGCCATGACATAGTATAAGAGATATAGGTGCCTCAAAGTCCTGAAATTCCCTTGTGGAAGAACACAGAACACGAATGTAACATGCAGGAACTTCCCTTCTCTGGGCCCAACTGCCTTATACATCATCTGGGCCTAAAAATAATCCTTACATCACAGGGTTGCAATGACAATCAAAGGGAGAGACATATTTGACAGTACTTGGAAAACTCTAAGAATCTTAAACAAATGATGTCTTTTTTTCATATAGTATTTACTTTTGGATCTCCAAGACATCACTCCAGTTAAATGTGGTCAACTTGCTATGAGGTCCTACTGAGGCCCAGGGTCACACAAGTCACAAGCAAAAACAGGGGGTAAGAATCACTCCATCCAAACCTGACTCCACCCAACCAGCTTTCCCATGATTTGGGAAGGTGTATCCTTGGAGACAAGCTAAGTTTTAAGTCTTGACTTGCCTTCTAACAGTTTCTTTTGATGGAACAGCACAAAATTTGGTATCAGAAACCTTGTGTTTCAATCCTAGGTCTGCCACCTTGGAGTGTGATCTTGGAGAGTCACCTAACTTCTCTGAGGCTTACGGTTTTTATCAGGATTTAACAAGCTAATATGTGTGACTGGTGAAGAACTGTGGCCAGGGAAGGCATGGTCCCTTCAGAACTGAGTCAAGGAGTTTCAAAGTGGGGCCGGGCCTGATGTACAATTTGTCTTTGCTTATCAACAAATCCAGAACATTGCTCTTTGTGATGTTGCATCTCATCCTCCTGTAGATGCCTCCTAAAGAGACCTTCAAAGCCTTTGTGGGATGCTCCTATGGCATGTCTCTTGCTCAGGTGCGAGCAGCCTCCCAGGCATCCTGTGGCAAGTCAGTCCAACCTTGCCAAGCTAATGCTGGGTGATCTCAGCGCTGGCGACAGTGGCTTCCAGTGGCCAAAATCTGAGGATTTCCTCTCTCCTCACCTGTGATTTAAAGAGTTTCTGGATATTGGTGGAGGGATCACCTCGATATTTAAGATGTATGTTGTGTATGTTCTGTATGTTGTGAAATTCTCTGGGCAGTGAGGGCAATCTCTGAATTTATAGAACCCTGGTGTTCTGCAGACTGGATCAAAAAATAACAGCACAGTAGGCATTTCCCAATTCATGGAAATACATCAAGCTAATGGCTTGGAATGTTTCAACATTAAATTTTTTCTTATACCTATGACACCTGTTAGTGCTGTTCATGCTAGAATCTGGTATTGAATTATGGCTTATACACTCAACTATTTTAAACTCCATATATCAATATTTTATGGTGTTCCACAAATAGTCCAATTCAAGAGATAGATAATGTCAGCTGTCCTGCCTCTCCTGTCCATCTCTGCCTGCCCACAGCTCAGGACACACAGTAGCTGTGAAATGAAGACAAAGACTCGTAGATTTTCTTTTCACAAGGAGGAAACATTCCTTTCTAAGCCCAACTCCTCCACTTGTGCCATGGATCCTGTCCCTTCTCACTTACCCGCCCAGATGGAGACGATTTCACTCCTCACCATCTACTGCTCTGGTTTTCAGGTCCCCTTTATAGAAAGACTCCTCAAAACAGACAGTGTGCTGAGGCTCACAGTCACCACTTGGTCTCCTCCCTTTCTCTCTCTGCCATCATGTTTTTGTTCCCCTGTTCCACTGGAAGAACTCTTATGAGGTCACCCATGACCTCCACATTGCAAAATCCAGTAGTCAGTTCTTAGTTCTCCTCTTTCTCAAACTCTCCACTCATTTTATTCCATCTTCCTTGGAACACTTTCTTCACTTGGCTCCCAAGACATCACTCTCTTGTGTTCTCTTCCTGTCTCCCCTAACACTCACCTCAGTGACCTTCCCTCTCTGCCCCGGGTGCCCCAGAACTCTGTTCTTAGGCTGGTTTTCTTTTGCGTCTATTTCCACTCCTGGAGGATGATGATGATTCCATCCTACTCTGTGCTTTAAATGTCATGTGTACCCTGACAGCTCCCAACTGTGTAGCTCCAACCTGGACCTCTCCCTGAAATCCAGCTTTTATCTACAACTGCCTCCTTGACATCTCCTCTTGGATGTCTAAGTGACACATTAGACCTAACAAGTCCCAAACCAAACTCCTGGTTTCCCTGTTTTAAATGCCCCCTGCTCCCGACCTCATTTTTGCCCATTTTGGAAATGGCAGCTCCATTCTTCTGGACATCCAAACTTGGAATCACACTTGGGTCTTCTTTCTCTCATATTCAACCCATCTGCAAATCCTGTGAGTTCTCTTCAAACTGCGTCCACCCTGGTTGGAGCCATGACCATCTCCACCTGGGTTCCAGGAATTGGCTCCTGACTGAGCTCTGTGCTGCCTCTGTGCTCCTTTCACTGTTCTCCCTCCAGCACCCAGAGCAACCCTGTGAAAATGGAGTCATATCATATTCCTCCGTTGCTCAATATTCTCTGCATGGTTTATTCTATCAAGCCCTCTGTTCAAATGTCTTCTTGTCAGAGAGCCCTTCCCTGACCACCCTGTTTAAAATACTAATCTCCATCTACCCACTGCATGTCTTTGCCCTTACCCAACTTCACTTTTCTTCACAGACGTGTTATGTATTTATTTGCTCTCTCCCTCTCTCTATATGTGTGTGTGCACATATATGTATACTTGTTGTCTGTCCATAACTGTTAATATTTTGCCTTTTATATTCACTACTTTATCCCTAGCACCTAGAACAGTGCCTGACTCAAAGTAGGTCAATAAATACTTCTTGAATTAATGAATGAAATAAATGAATGACCAACCTTGATACAAGAAGTGCCAAATAAAAGATGAAAACAGAGCAGGGCATGATTATCTGTCTGGAGAGGAGGCAGTCAGAGGGGCCCTCTTAGATAAGAGGATATGGCATTGAGTTTTTGGCACAAGTTTGAGAACCACTGTCCAATTACATAGCAGGAATTATGCCCGTTGAAGCTTGGACTTAATTCCGGTTCAAATATCGCCAATCACAGGCATTCTTTTCTTTGGTAAAGGGGCCAGGTGTGCCTGACGTCCAGACTCCTTTCACATAAAAGAAACCCTGCCTCTGGGTCTTCTTCCCAGTGCAAGGTGGAAACGGTGGCTTGTGACTGTCAGCTCAGTGCAACTTTAGCGTCCATGATTCGGCCCATGTAGAAAATAAGCAATACAGAATATTTGTTCAGAGATTTTAAAGAGCATGTTTGGCCAAACTAGACCCGCAGGAGGTTTGACGTTGCTGGGGATGTTGTGTTCTTCTGTTGTAATGGCTGCAACTGGTAGTGCCTTGAGAGAAAGGAATCACGTCCATTCGCAGAGGGGGCACCACCTCTAGAGAGCAGGTTAATTTCAGCCACTGCCACTAGAGGTCTATTCACAGCTAGAAATAAGAAGAGCCATGACTCCAGCAGCCTTCTCAGGGCTCTTGGAGAGCTGCCTGCTCTAGGGTCTGTCCCCAGAGCGCACTGAGCTCAACATCGTAACCGCCAGTCCCTCTGCTGTGGGCTTTTTATGCCCCAGGAACCCCATGTTGGGCCCTGTCCCCCAAATGCCACGGAAGGACAACACGTCGGAAGAGCTGGCCATTATGAGCCATGGTTCAAATGTGGAGAGATGAGGAAATGGTTTCTGGTCGCTAAGTAAACATTTCTATGTTCAATAGTAGCATTTGCAATTACCCAGAGCAAGTCTTCTTTTTTTCATTCAATAAATACTGCCCCAAAGTTCTATCTAAAAATCAAGTTGTTTTCATGCAAAAGAGTTGGGAGCTCACAGTCTGAAGGAATCCTTCAAGAATCTTATGAGTAGTGACCTGATAATACATCTGTCTGGAAGATTCATGCCTCCGGGTTGCTTTAAGTGGTTCTCAGACTTGTCTGTAGATGATGTAGAAGCATCAGTCCTGTGTATTTCAGCGTTCACTTACGCATTATATGCAGATCTATTCCATGCTTTTTGTTGAGGTAACATTTATATGTATAACATAAAATTCACCATTTTAACCATTTTAAAGTCTACAATTCAGTGGCTTCCAGTATATTAATGATGTTGCACAACCATCACCACTATATAATTCCGTAACGTTTACCACCCCAAAAAGAAACCTGTACTTATTAAATAATCACTCCTCATTCCCCCTCCGTCTAGCCCCTGGCAACCATTAATCTACTTTCTGTCTCTATGAATTTATCTTTTCTGGACATTTCAAATAAATGACATCATGTAATATGCAGCTTTTGGTATCTGGCTTCTTTCACTTAGCACAAAGTTTCCAAGGTTCAGCCATACTGTGGTAGGCGTCACACTTCACTCTCTTTATGGCTGAGTAACATTTCATCACATGGATGTATCACATCCCTTTACTTATCCCTTCATCAGCTGATGAACATTTAAATTGTCTTCACCTCTGTCTCTTATGAATAATGCTGCTATGAACATGTTTGCACAAGTCTTTGTTTGAACGCCTCTTTTCAGTTCTTTGGGGTATATACCTGGGAGTGGAAGGATTATTCACTTTTGCATTCCACACTGAGCACCAGCTCTCTGCCCTGCATCAGAGTACGAAGAAGAATAAGACAAGGACCCTCCTGCCCCCCAAGCAAACTCCCCCCATGCTTTCTGCATGCTATTCATCTGTTCAACACATGCGCCAGGCACTGGGAGTACGTTCATGAACAAGACAGACAAAGGTCCCAGCTGTCACGCAGCTCACAGTCGAGTGAGCAGATGGGAAGGAAGCAAGTAACCAGATGAGCAAATAAGCTCATTTCAGATGAGGGTGCAGAAGGACAACTTTAAGGTGGATGATGAGGGACAGCCTCTCTGAGGAGGTGACATTTGGGCTGAGGCCTGAATAACAAGAAGGAGCCAGTCATGAGACTCCACAGATAAAGCCATGAGGAGATGTGGGGAAAAGCATTCTGGGAAGATGGAACAGCAGCTGCAAAGGCCTTAGGAGGGACGAATTTGTCACGTTCAAAGACCTGAAATCTGCTCGCATCCGCAGCCCTCGCTCCCTTCCTCCTTCCTGTGCAGTCAAAGCTTGATCTCATGTCTGTGCCACTCATGGACCTTACTCCATCTGCCACGCCCCATCTCTTCTGTATTTTGTACCTCTCCCTCTCTGCTGCCTCCTTTCAACAGTAGTTACATTAATCTACCCTTCAGCCAACAAAACCAAAACTCATATGCTTCTTTCTGGTCCTTGCACCGTCTTTCTCCCCCTCCTTACCTTTAAGCATGTTGGAAGAGTAGTCTAAACTCGAATCGTCACTTCCCCACTCCTCATTGTTCTTCAACTTTCAGCAGTATGGCTTCTGCCTCCACAAACCATGGACATTGTTCTCTTCAAGGTCTCCTTCTGCTTGTAAAATCTAGTGGGCACCCTCCAGTCCTTAACTTAATTAACCTCTTGGCTATGATGGATACTCTTGAGTACTCCCTGCTCTTGAAACTTTATGTTCCACAGGTCTTGAACCTCCCTCCTCTTTCTCAGACTCCTCCCATGTATCTTTGCTGCTGCCCACCTGTCAAATATTGGTGTAACCCAGGGCACATTTGGCCCTGTCTCCCTCTTATTCTAATCCTCTTCCAAGACAATATCAACCAGACATCCATGGCTTTAAATATATTTAATACTTGATCCTCATAATTTAAGGATTTTCCTACTCACTAAATTTTATTTGTAACCTCCAAATCGATATTTCTGGGCACTTTCATGGTCATTCACGGACATGCACAGTATGGCAAAAAAAAAATTTGAGTCATTTGACACACAATTCCCAGCTAAGGTTAAACAAAGGAACACTCTGCCTTCATGTTTTAGCTTTTATACTGCAAAAAAGTATCCTTTCCATGCTCTATTTAAGTACCACTTTTTTTTTTGCATTTGGGTACATTTTCTTGGTCATTTCACTATGTAAAATGGCCCTCAAGCATAGTGCTGAAGTGCTGTCCAGTGCTCCTAAGTGCAAGATAATTGTGATGTGCCTTGTGGAGAAAATAATTTGTTAGAATAGCTTCATTTGAGCATTAAGTTACAGTGCTATGTTAGTGAATTAACGATATACATTAAATAAATGTCTTCAAATAGAAACATGCATAAAACAAGGATTCATTAATAGGTTGATAAAAATATAGTGACCAGAGACTCACAGGAACCTAACCCTATATTTCCCCTAGGAGCAATGGCTTAGTGTTCACTAGTTCAGTGTTTGTGGTGACTTTGTAGAACATAACTAACTACCCCAAATAAAGAGAATCAACTGTACAATCTAAACCACAATGTCCCTAAGGGCATTTTGTCTTCAGCCCAAACATGTCATCTTTTGTTAACACAAATATTGACTTGTCTACTAGACAATTCTCAATTGCCACAAAACACCTAATAATTAGTATGTCTAAAACTGGACTCACATCTTCATCCCATTTTCTCCCTACCTAACCTAATCATCTTCCTAGTTTCCCTGCCTCTGCTAATGACGTGACTGTCTAACCAGTGACTACAGTCACCATCCTAGAGCTCTCCCCACTGTCCCTTCACCCAAACCCCCACATCTAAGCAGCCCCCAAGTCTTCTGCATTCTCCCTCCTGTATTTTGAGTTAATCTTCTCTGCCCCATTACTCTTGCCTCTGCCTGGTTCAGACTACTCACATCACTGGATCTCTGAAGGGCCTCCTACCTCTCCCCTTCTAATGAAGTCTTCTCCTGATGCCAGAATTCTCTTTCTCCCATTCAAATCCAATCTTGTTGGATTAATCCTACAGTTTAAAATTTTCACTGTTTCCCCAT
>NW_012137192.1:3654079-3658356 GCF_000956105.1 Propithecus coquereli
AATCTAAACCACAATGTCCCTAAGGGCATTTTGTCTTCAGCCCAAACATGTCATCTTTTGTTAACACAAATATTGACTTGTCTACTAGACAATTCCCAATTGCCACAAAACACCTAATAATTAGTATGTCTAAAACTGGACTCACATCTTCATCCCATTTTCTCCCTACCTAACCTAATCATCTTCCTAGTTTCCCTGGCTCTGCTAATCACCTGACTGTCTAACCAGTGACTATAGTCACCATCCTAGAGCTCTCTCCACTGTCCCTTCACCCAAACCGCCACATCTAAGCAGCCCCCAAGTCTTCTGCATTCTCCCTCCTGTATTTTGAGTTAGTCTTCTCTGCCCCATTACTCTTGCCTCTGCCTGGTTCAGACTACTCTCATCACTGGATCTCTGAAGGGCCTCCTACCTCTCCCCTTCTAATGAAGGCTTCACCTGATGCCAGAATTCTCTTTCTCCCATTCAAATCCAATCTTGTTGGATTAATCCTACAGTTTAAAATTTTCACTGTTTCCCCATTTCCCAAACTCCAGCCTGGCATGAAAGGACTTCCACTAGCTGGGCCCCGTCTACCCCTCTACCACCTGTCCAGCTGATCCTCACATCACCTTCTCTCCTGCAGAAATAAATTCCTTTGCTGTTTCCTGAGCATTCCATAGTTTCATGTTGTTCTCTCTGCCTGGAATATCCTTCTCCCTCTGATGTGACCTTCCGTTCTCACCCACTTCATCCTTTTAGAAGCCTTCCCATCCTTCTCCTCACCTCCACCGGACTGAATTAAATGCAGTCCTCTGTCTTTGCCAAGCTTAAGTAGAAAATTATCTTTACTGTTCTGCAAGTGTTGATTTTCTTATAAGATGGGCACATGTCTGGCTGCTACTATATCCCTAGAACTGGGCATTTCCTTCAAGGGTGTACTCTTGGATAAAAACATTAGCTCCTTTGTCCCTCAAATTCCCCTTTGCAAAAGGGAATTCATCCTACCCTCATCAAACAGCTCTTGTAAAGACTAAATGAGCAACACCTTAAAAAACAAACAAAAAATTGCCCAGAACCTGGACCATGAAGACACGCAAACCTTGTAACTACTTTGCCTAGCACATTTCAGCAGGAATTCCCTCTACCATTCAACTACTGCCCTCGACAGCTTCTCCCCAAGGTCTCTTCATTTCCAGCAGTGACAACAACATCCAAAGTACTCAGGCCCTAAATCCCTCTTTTCACCATTTCTGCCCATATTCATTTGTTGTTCATGGAGATCTGTTGAATTTTCCTTTCATAATGTTTCTAGAAACAACATCTCCCTGTCTCTTTCCATAGCCACCTCATCCTACTTTAGGAACTGATGACCTCATGCTTGGATCATTCCTTACAATTCTCACTGGTCTTCCTGCTCACATGTCCCCCAGCCATCTCCAAGCTGCAGTGACCTTCTGAAAATGCACAATTGCCAAAAGCTCCATTCTACCCATACACACACAGTGGTAAAATGTGGTTAGGTTAATAAATTGAAAGCAGTCCAACAACCATGACAAAAGAATGTTGCTTGATGACTTCCTGCAGCTGGAGAGATTCCGTTCTTCCATGTATCCTGTTCAACATTTTGTCAATGTTATGCATGAACTACAGAGAAAAGATGTTAACCAAATTGCATGTGACAAAAAAGAGAAATAGCAAATACAATAGGCATTTTTTCCAAGGACAAATTAACCTTTTATTAAGATTCCAAAAATCAAATGCCAGACCAGGGAGCTGTTGCTTTACAACAGCTCATGTGTGCATATGGGGTAATGTGACTGCTGAAAAAATGGCGAGTCCCACGAGCTTAGTGTTGCAAACTCAGGAGGTAATTGATCCCTTGTTCTTAGCTCTAGGCACATAATATCTAGAATGTGTGGGACCACGTTTCAGAAGGAACACTGACCAATTGCAGAGTATCCTTGAATGAGCAATCAAAATAAAGAGAGGTGAAAATACCAACAAGAGAAAACAGACACCGCCATTCATTTCAAAATGGTAGATGGAGCCTCAGATGAATCCATGTCACATCCTTATACTAAAGGCCAATTTTGTTCAAAGTCAGTAAAAAGCAATCCCTTGAAAGGCAGATAATGCAAAGGTCACTGTGGCTGGTTTAAAAATGGCACCTCACTCTCACCTGTAACCCCTTGAAGTTGCTTCTATAATACATTTGGTTAAGGTTAAATAGTCATTCGGTTATTTTTTATTTAACTCATAAAGCAAAAATTAACTCTATTGTTAGTCAGACTATGATAAATAGTGTTTCTAGCCAAACAGAGTCAAGGCCGTACTAGAGCTGAAAAAAATTACTTCTGAGAGATTGTTGCTTTCTTACCAACAACATCCCTGGTGCGATTTTGTTTTTCCTACTTCCTGAAGAGTGATTTCTGAGATATCAAGTGTCTGCATTGCCTTTACAACCTAATATAACATTTAATACAAAGCTGGCTCCTGTTTCTCTAGTCCTTCCTTAGAATCAACTAGCCAAAGCCCACATCCTTTAATAAATCCCTCCAAGGTTCTCTTTCCAAAACTCCGTGTGCTCTTCCTTACTGCAGTGAGATCCACAAACCTACATTTATTTGACTCTAGTGTGTTCCTGGTGGTCTTTGACTGGTGGGCTTCAATACGACAGATATTTATTGAGCATCTGCTATGTGCTCACGGTACTGTACTAGATGATGGTAGAATGTAAAGAATTGATTACAGATAAGAAAATGGAGGAATCTGGATCAATTCCAGAGCTACTGATGACAAGAGGGGAAAAAAAGAAATGAGAGTTCTGCCTTTCAAATGTGGCTTGGGAGTCAACTCTGTGGGGAAGGCTTCCCCTGTGTCCTCCAGTCTAAGATGGGAACTTTCTTTCCATGTTCTGACAATACCTGGTTGACCCCTCTCAAAGTCTTTGCCCCTCTATATTCTAATGACTAAATTTATTTCCATCGAAATGTCCTCTAGCTCAGTGTCAAGCGGAGGCAATTTTGGCCCCCAAGAGTCATTTTGCAATGTCTGGAAACACTTTGCTTGTCAAAATCAGGTGACGGGAGCCACTGTTGCTGGCACCTAGTGATGCCGCTAAACACCCTAGGTACACAGAACAGGCCCTGACATCAAGGAATTATCTGGCCAAAATTGTTAATAGTGCTGAGTTTGAGTTGAGCACTATCCAGGAGAACTTTTGATGACAATAGAAATGTTCTATTATCTGTGCTGTCCAATATGGTAGCCACCACATTGTGGTTAACATGCAGCTGTTGTGCACTTGAAATATGGTTAGTGCAACTAAAGAGTTTAATTTTTAATTTGTATTGAATTTTAACTACAGTCATGTGCCACTTAACAACAGGAATATATTCTGAGAAACGCATCATGGCGATTTCATAGTTGTTTGAACATCATAGAGTGAACTTACACAAACCTAGATGGTATGGAGCCTACTACACACCTAGGCTGTATGGTTCAGCCTATTGCTCCTGGGCTACAAACCTGTACGGCATGTGACTGTACTGAGTACTGTAGGCAACTGTAACACATGGTAAGCATTTGTGTATCTAAAAATATCTAAACATAGAAAAGGTACAGTAAAAATACACTATTACGATCTTATGGGACCACTACCATATATGCAGTCCTTTGTAGACCAAAATGTTGTTATGCAGTGCATGACTGTAATTTGAATTTAAATGAGCACATGTGTCTAGTGACTACAGTGCAAATCAAACTCCTCCTCCCTACTCCTCCTAGATTCTGATGGCCACACCCATCTCATCTCAGTGGCACTTGCTATAGCTATATTTTTACATTTGTGTATTTGATTGTTTATCCCCCTCGGTAGACTGGAAGCATTCTGTGAGTGGGAAACATGCTAACTTGTTCACCTTCCTACCCCTGATGCCTAGTACAGGGCTGGCACTAAATAGGTGCTCAGTACACATGTGGTGAAATGAATGCACAGCCAAAGGATGAATGGCCAGTCAGGAGGCATCTTAGTGAGAGTTCACCAGAGAAACAGAAAAAATAGAAGAAATATATATAAATTTTATATGTGTGTGTGTATGTGTATGAGATTTATTTTAAGAAGTTGCCTTGGCTGGGTGCAGTGTCTCATGCCTGTAATCCCAACACTGTGGAAGGCTGAAACAGGAGGATCACTTGAGGCCAAGAATTCAAGGCCAACCTGGGCAACACAGTGAGACCCCATCTCTACAAAAAATAAAATAATTAGCTGGGCCTGGTGACACACACCTGTAGTC
>NW_012137192.1:3658886-3703628 GCF_000956105.1 Propithecus coquereli
ATTATAATTAGGAAAATAATTTAAAAATTAAGAAGGACTTAAGGAGCTGTCCCATCTTTGGGTAGATTTAGCCCTTATTTTTTTCCCTGAAGGAAACAAGAAAGAAGAAAGGAACAGCATAAATCCATCCACCCTGGTTGAGCACACATTCCTCACATAACACTGAACGCCACAGGTGCTGCAGGGCAATGGGCTTCCATGACCTACTCACATAGAAAGGGGGCATGAGACGCCCACCAGGACCTGGGCTGTCATGCCCTCAAAATTCTGGACCAGAGAAATCTGGGTTCCTGGGCATTTCTAGATATGGTCATTGCAAACCCTCAAACTTGTTTTGCATAAAAGTAAATGTTTTCATAAACAGAAGTGTTTATTATCTCAAAAAACTCAAAGACTCTGGTCTCCTAGCTTAGAAAGCTACCGTCATAACAGCCTCTGATGCTCACTCTTTGTGCTTGGGACCAAAGCACTGTGGCACACTCCTGCCACCTGGTGGCAACATATGGAAAATCATGCAAAGGCTTTAACCCTGAGCTTCTGATTTGGCCAAAATGCAAGACAGAAAGAGCATGCTCCCAGACTTGCATTAGTGAAACAAAATTATAGGCTAATAGAGCTGTAAACCTGGCAGGAAACTTAGTGATTACTGAGTTCGACCACCTCAACATCCAGACAAGGAAACTAAGGCTTGGAGATACTTTGTAACTCACTTGAATATGTGTCAGAGCCACGATCTCATCATCTCCAATCAAGCGTTATTTCCCCTCCAATTCACCTCTTAAAAAATATTTATAGGCCGGGCGCGGTGGCTCACGCCTGTAATCCTAGCTCTCTGGGAGGCCGAGGCGGGCGGATTGTTTGAGCTCAGGAGTTCGAAACCAGCCTGAGCAAGAGCGAGACCCCGTCTGTACTAAAATTAGAAAGAAATTAATTGGACAACTAAAAATATATAGAAAAAATTAGCCGGGCATGGTGACACATGCCTGTAGTCCCAGCTACTCGGGAGGCTGAGGCAGGAGGATCGCTTGAGCCCAGGAGTCTGAGGTTGCTGTGAGCTAGGATGACGCCACGGCACTCTAGCCCGGGCAACACAGTGAGACTCTGTCTCAAAAAAAAAAAAAAAATATTTATTACTTGGGGCAACTGAAGACTTGATTAATTGGTATAATGGTGAGCAATTAAATATAATTGTAAAGCAAACAATAGGGACCAATTTCTGTTATAATACCTCTTTTGTAATGAGCACAGGTCTTTGTACAGAGACTTTCAGAAGTGACAAAATTCTGCCAGAGCTGGTTTGCATCGAGCTTTCTCTTTCCATTTAAATGAACAGTGAGGGATGTGTATTGGCAAAATCAAGCAAGTGATTGCTCCCCTCTACAGGAATGGGATATTATTTTTTCATTTATGCTTTCATGCATCAAATATGTACACAACATTGCTATGTGTGCTGGGTGCTGTGCTAGGTGCTGGGGACACAACGAGGAGAAAAACAAATGAGATCTCTGCTCTCATGGAGCTCACAGTGTGATGGGGTAAACAGATGAGTTACCATGCAGCTACACCCATGTGTTGCATAAGGACATTTTTGTCAAATATAGACCCACATACATGACAGTGGTCCCACAAGATCATAATGGAGCTGAAAAATTCCTATCTCCTGTGACATCGTAGCTGTTGTAATATCATTACTCATGTGCTTGTGGTGATACTTATGTAAACAAAACTACTGCTCTGCCAGTCGTGTAAAAGTGTACAGTAATATCCTAGGCCTTCAGATTCACTCTCCACGCACTCACTGATTCACCCAGAACAAACTTCCAGTCCTGAAAGCTCCATTTATGCTGAGTGCTCTATGCAGGTGTACCATTTTTCATCTTTCATACCATATTTTTACTGTACCTTTTCTATGTTTAGATATGTTCAGATACACAAATACTTACCATTGTGTCACAATTCAATACAGTAACATGCTGTACCAGTTTGTAGCCTAGGAGCAATAGGCTATACCATATAGCCTGGGTGTGCAGTAGGCTATACCATCTAGGTTTGTGGCAGGACACTCTACAAGTTCACACAATGACAGAATCACCTAACGTCGCATTTCTCAGAACGTATCCCTGCCACTAAGCTACGCATAGACTGTACTGTGCAAGATGGTAACAGAGATGCTGCGCAGGTGGTCAGAGACAAGAGGTGACCTAGGACTGGAGAGAGAGCTGCCAACAGAAACAGAATCAACTACAGCCACTGAAGAGGGAGGAGTGACCGATGAGACCAAATTCCAGATGTGGTTGGTGCCAGACTAGCCAGGTATAAAACGGTGGCATTGCCAAAACTGAAGAGGCAGGTGGGGGTGGACATCAAGAAGACCCGTACAGTCCATATGCCTCCTTGGCCATGGAGGGCTTACCCCTGGCGAGCCAGGGCCAGGGCGTGGTTGTCACCAGAAAGAGAAGGGAGGGGAGAGGGAGACACTTGACAGAGGCTCGACTGCTGAGTCCCAGGCCTGGGAAGCCCGGCTGACTGGGCCGAGGGAGGGAGAGCGTTAACACACGTCTTGCCTCTGTCTGGACTGGCCCAGGGACTGGCATTAGATTGAGCCAGCAGGGAGGGGGCAGCCAACACCGGTGGCTTCTGTGGCAAGGGTGCCAGCAGGGGCCAGATGGAAACTCTGACCGTGATATTAATTCATTCCTCTGTGGTTTTTTGTTCAGACAAATGCCAGTCTCTTGTGGGTTTGTTCAGCTTAAAGCTATTGGCTGTGTGGGGCCAAGGCCCTCCATCCTTGATTTGTTTTAAGTTGCAAGTCCCTGATCAGCTGAGTTTAATGGAAGGGACAATCAAGGTCCTGGCTACAGGAGAGGACACTGTAATGCTTCAGAGAGCCCCTGGGGAAGCCCTACCAAAGACCCCAGACCTGCGGTACATCCCCGCTTGGGAAATTCATTCTGTCCTACTCAGAATACAACCCAAGTCTGTGAGGTGCTAGGGCAGGAGGTGAGCCTGTGTCCTTCAACATGTCTAATGGAACATCTTCTTGAGAAGAGTATTGATTCCTCCAGGTGGAAAGTTGGCCTGGAGCCAAGGAGTTGGGAGATGGAGCTTGGCTGATTCACCATGTCATGATGTCTTGCCCATTTGTTGGATGGAGTCTCCCTTAAAGAACTTTCCACCCCCCAAACCTGCCCTGGGACATTTAGTTTGACCCTCTGAGGTGAACTTTGGCCCAACTGGCAAGAGATGTGCTTCCACCAGGGCTTAGCCAGAGACCAACCATGTGACTGGGATACATCTCACTCATTGACTCAATTTCCTCAGCTGCTCCGGAGATAATTTTCAACACCAAAGAGAAAAACCATTGCCGTGGCCAAAAATGAAAATGTTATGCTAGATATTAAATGTTGTCCAAGAGACAGTAAATTTAATGGCCCCAAAGTGGTTTCAGGCCTCTGAGAGGATTTTACTTCCTGAGCCTTGGAGGAGAAGCTAAGTGCCGCCCTTCTATTTCTGTTCTGCATTGGAAACATCATAAATAGTTAACTGCCATGAGTCCTTTTTTAAAACCTCCCAGGAGCTTCTAAAAATAGCCTCTAGGGGCTCAATGCATATTTCCTCAGGTCCTCCTCTTAATCTTTCAATATGGGTGGTGATGATTTATTGTTACTGTCACCTACGGACTTACAGAGACAAAAGCAGAGAGGCTGGAAGGCGGAGAGAGGAAGAAGGTCAGGGTGTAGGAAGGGCCTCTTGGGAAGTGGAACCTAGCATCGATTTGGGATGAGAGTACGGGGATAAGACATGTCACCTCTGCTTTCCTTGGTTTCTCTGCTAGTAAAAGGGGAGAGGAGGGGAAGTCTCCCTCTCCCCAGGGTGCAGCAAGAATCTACCCTCAAGTAGGAAACTTAAACAGATTCTTCAGCAAAGCAGAACCTGCCAACAGCCAAGTGCTATTATGACAAGTCAAGTCCACATTTGTTATGTACCTTTGCAGTGCATGTCACCCCTGCCGTTCCCTATCTCCAGGCTGGAATGGGGCTCTCCTGCCAGTTTTCCAGCCCAGTGGCATGACCCGAGGCTGACTGTCCATCACAGGCTTGATGGACAAGCAGCAGGAACGACCAGGCCCAGCTCTGCCGCCTGCCTGTTCTTTCCAGCCATGCCTCCGCTTCCCCTGAGCTTAACCACCACAGCAAACACCACCCCTCTCTGACTCTCAGCCTGCCCCCTTCTGGCGGGCATCCTTGCAAACAGACCACCAGCCCAGAGCACTCCTGTCCACCCAGAGGAAGGGTAGGGCAGGAACATCCCTGGTGCCCTCGGTCCGCTCTCCAAACACTCATAACAATGCACGGCAATTAGCTGCATCTCAGGCCCCCTGACACCCCTTAACCTGGAAAATCAGGCAGACTTGTGCGACAGCAATCAGCTCCCAGACACATCGCGCCGTAATGTGATTACGCCATTTACCAAAATGCAAAGAGAGATACTTGAGGCGTTTCTGATTAGGGCTGACATTATCCCTCTAATGGGCCACCGCATTAATCAAAGCTGTTGCTATGACTATGGCGATGATGGGGAAATAACCCCAGCCTGATTCTGGGCCTACCCAATGCCACCAAGGAAGAGGTCAGCTTTTGTTAGGGACACAGCAGCAGAATTGCTTCTTCCTGCTCGAGAAGGGCTTTCTATTGAAATCGCACCCGCAGCCAGAAAGAGAGGCCTGTTTCCTTTCATTACACTGGGATTTTCTGGTGCCATTGCTGGAGATGACTCGATAGTATTGTTCTGGGAGGGACTGGGCTGTGTGTGTGCTGGGGGTGGGGATATGGAGGCTGATTTGTGGGGCTGTCAGAGCCTTCTGCTCTCCAGAACGATATCTTAATTGCCGGGTGGCCCCCTGGGAACCGTGTGGGGCATGAGAACCTGGGGGCGGGGGAGAGGGATGATCCGTGGAAAAGCCCAGCCTTTCCCATGGCATAAACACTCTCGGCTTCTGCTTTCTCCATTCCAGAGCCTCCCGAGCACTTGGCAGAGACAAGCCCGTACCACACACCCTATGACAAGGCAGATGGAAAAACAGGCGGGAATGAAATGCATCTGACAAGCCCGCGTGGAAAACCCCTGGCCTCCGCTCTGGGCTGCAGGGAACCCGTGAACCGCAGAGGAGGGAAGGGGAGTCTAGGCAGTGGGTGCCGGGCACAAGGTCGTCTGGCAGGATAGTGGGTAAACCCCTCCAAGGACCCGAGTCAGCCTCCTCTCAGGTGCAGATACTTGAAAAAGAAATTTCGAGGTCAGTGGTGTGGCACAGCCCCCTCCCCCCTCACAGGGACAGAACATTACAGCAGAATCAAGAAATCTGGTTCTGGACCAAGTCCCTTCTAGAACTTTCTCTGAGCCTTGGTTTTGCCATCATCAGAATGGGGACAATGAAATCTACTCCACTGTCATCATAGGGGAGTAAAACTCAGTTGAGATCACTTCACTGGAGGGAAAGTGATTTGTAAACCCTAGAGCACGTATTTTAAAACTTGGCTGCATTTGGGAGCCACCGAAAGAGTTTCTAAAAGTTCTGAAGCCTGGGCCCCAATATCAGACATCCTGGTTTCATTGGTCTGGAAGGCTGCCAGGGCACGGGGGCGATTTTTCAAAGCTCCCAGGGGATCCTCACGCACAGCCCAGGTAGAGAACCACTGCTCTCAAGTGCCGTAGGGAGCAGTACCCTGCCTTTGAGCCACATTTCCAAAACTAACCTATATTTTTTAATAGGGAAAATTTTTTTAAATAAGAGGCTTTCGTGAGGATAAAAGCAGAAAACGTATGTGAAAGTGCATAAAGTCATACATCTAGAGTCCTAATTAAGGTTCAAATCCCTCATTAGAGGCCACTGCCTTGGTTTTAGGGGAAAGAGCCTTGTCCCCAGGGTTGAAACCCCGAACAGCACCTCCCTGCTTAGCTGTGTGACTGTGCACAAGTTACTGAATAACAGCGAACATTTAACAACACCCGAAGCCTTTCACACGCTTCATCTCACTTAATTATAGCTATAACCTGGGGAGGCAGCGCAGATCATTGTTACCATCCTGTGAAGCAACATCATAGGTGATCCGGGCAGTCAGTGGTGAAGCTGGGATTTTTAGCCCAAATTTGTCTTGTTCTGAAACTGGAGTTCTTTCTACAACCTTCTTGGTTAGAACTGACCTGAGTCAATTTTGTCATTCACTATGTGATGTAAGAGGTCTTCAGGCCGTAGGTCTCTGTATGCTATAATGAAAGCAGGTGTCAGATAGAATTCTGCCACACAGACTTTGTCATTTATTAGCAAAGCAGGTGCAAAAACAGGCATGTGGCTTGCTCTGTGAGCTCAATGACATCCCGAATCATTGTCCTTTTAGGTGCCCCAGCAGAACCCTGCATGAGAGCTGCACTCAGGGCAGAGGTGACATTTTTATCACCAGGATTCAGCTAACCTTGTCATCAGGTCATGAGAAAAAAATTCTCTGATAATCAGCCTAACAAACACAAGATCCACCGGAGCCATAAGCTCATGGCACAGTTCCATTTAATGAACACGGGGCAACCAGTCAGAAGGCTACCACAACATTCTAGGCCAGAGTTGACAAAGGTCTTCCCCCAGGGACTGTGGGGAAACAGGAAGGGGGTCAGGTCATTCTTGGAGTCAACCAAGCATGTTGGACACTGTATTAGTTTCCTAAGGCTACCATAACAAAGTACCACAAACTGGGTGTCTTAGAACAAAATTTATTCTCTCACAGTTCTAGATGTCAGAAGTCTGAAATTAAGGTTTCAGAAGGGCCATGCTCCCTCTGTTGGCTCTAGGGAAGGAAGAATCCTTCCTTGCCTATCCCCTGGCTCCTGGAAGATGCCAGCAATCTTTGGTGTTCCTTGGCTCATTGCTGCTACTCCCATCTCTATCTCTGCCAACACGCAGCTTTCTCCCTGTGTGTGTCTGCATCTCTGTGTGTCCTCTCTTCTTCCAATAAGGACACTAGTCATATTGGATTTAGGGCCCATGCTATCTTGCAAAACCCTATTTTTAAATAAGGTCCCATTCTGAGGTTCCAAGTAGACGTAAATTTGGGAGGACATTATTCAACCCAATGCAGGGACCTACATCATGCCAAGGGCTGTAGAGAAAAAAGACAAAAGTGAATAAACATTGCCCTGCACTTGGGTTGCTCAGCCTCTGGCAAGGGAGACCACAGGTTGGTGAACGCTCCAGGAGCAGTAAACACACATTGCTGGTATGGGACATATGAGGTACCAACGCCCACTTAACAGGGCCATGGAGGCACCTTCTAAGCTGAGGTTTGAAGACCTGGCAGGAGGCAGCCTGGTGGAGGGGGTGGAAAGGTGACATAGACAGAGGGGGAACAGGTAGGTGCAAGGGTTCTGTCATAGAGGGACCAGGGGGTGTCCATTGAGACTGAAACGTAAGGTCTGAGATGGGCAAATGATGATGTGTGAAGTCAAACTGTTAGGCAAGGGCATCTCATGTGCCAGTCTAAGAAAGCTGAAATTTATCCTGTGGACTGCAGGGAGGCATGAGCATATTTTAAGCAAGGGAGGAACATAGTCATATTTGCATGTTAGAACAATCACTCTGAAGCAATGAAAAGGATAAATTGGAAAGGTTAAGAATAGAAATGGGAAATTTAAGTAAAAGGCAATAAATAATAAGGTCCTGGCATATGGCCACGACCACAGGGATAGAGAGAAGGGAATTGATTTAATATTTATTCAAGATGAGGGAATTGGCAGAGTTTGTGAATAGATCAAATGTTGGGTGTGAAAAAGGAGTTATTATTATAATAATATCCAAGGTGTTCTGCTTTGGGTTTTATTAATTTCAGTTCTTGAGGTCATCCCTGAGCTATTTGGAAGTAGACCAGGACAGAATCTGGGAGAACTTCAACATTTAAGAAGTAGAAGAAGAAAAACAGGCTAGTAAAGAATTCAGAGGAAAAAAATAGTCAAGTGACAGAATTGAAATGACACATGGGGAGCATTAAGTAGAGTCACTGGGACTGAGTTAGAACTGGAGCCCAAGTGGTAATGCTAGACCAGGGAAGAGGCTCCCTGGGAAGAAGAACCCTGGGAGGCTTGCAGACCCAGGAAGGAGTCCCAGTGGAGACACAGACCAAAGAACTTCGTATTGGGCAACTTGCCCAAGACTTAGTGTCCCCAAGAAGAATGGGGTCAAGTTCAGTGAACTAGGGTGACCAACTGTCGGGTTAGCCCATGACAAACCAGGGAAAACCAGGGCAGTTGGTCACACTGGTTGACAAACACTTCCTGAGCATCTGCTCTGTGCCACATACTGTATTGAATGATACCGAGATTAATAACACATGGAGCAGGCTCTTGAGCAGCCCACAACCTAGAGGTGAAATAATTGATTACAAGTGCTTAAAATCTGTGGAAAAGTAGGTTGCGATTCCCCTGTCAATGCCAAAGGTGGTTGAAGGAAAGTGGTTTAAATGTAACTTAGGCCAGGGATGAAGAAAATGCTCTCTTAGCAAAGTAAGGCTATGGTGCGCACTCATAAGGATATGTTAATAGGGTAAATATTAATTTCTTGCATCAAATTGAAAAGGGCAGCAGTAGTGCTTATTCTGGGATTTTTTTAGTATAATAAAGTTCAAGATAGTTGACCTTGTGTTAAAAGGAGAAATAATTTCTCTTATAAAGCTGAGGACAGCCAGAGCCAGAGGAAGAGAAGTCCACACAGGATAAAATGTGCTTGATTTCAGATACTGGAGGAGAGAATCAGTTACAACTCAGGAAGAAAAACCTCTGTTGAGTCTTCCTTCAGTCCCCACCCTTACGTAAGTTTCCTGGGGCTGCTGTAACAATTTACCACAATCTAGGTGGCTTAAAACAACAGAAATTTATTCTCTTACAGTTCTGAAAGGCAGAAGTCCAAAACCAAGGTGTTGGTAGAGCTGCACTTCCTCTGGAGGCTGCAGAAACATTCTGTCCCTTGCCTTTTCTAGATTCTGGGGGCTATTGGCATCTCTCCGGATTATTCCTTGACTTGTACCTGCATAACTCTAATTTTTGCCTTCACATGACCTTCTTCTCCACATTTCTTTATGTGTCCTCTTCTGTCTATCTAATCTATGACTTACTCTTATAAAGACATCTGTTATAATCCCATCACAAGTTGAGGGGCATACTGAATACATATCACTTTTGCACTTAATGTCAAAAAATCAAATACAGAGAGACATCATCAAGACGGCTGCCTAGAGGCACCCAGCCCTCACCTCCTCCTCAAAAAAGGACCAAAACAACAAATAGATAACCATATGTCAAAGAGAGTGTTTAAGGGAGAATGCTGGAATTCAGTAAGGAAGTGACAAAGACTCTCTGAGACATAGAAACTCAGGATGGCAGCATAGAGAGGGAAGCAAAGCACCCAGCCAGGACAGGCTCAGAGCCAAGAAGGACTCCCCAGTGTGGGGAAAATGTGGACAAGAGATCCCCAGTGGTCCACATTCCTACCACAGACATGTGCAGTCCTCGCTATAGGAGACCCCCACAGCCTTCACAAGGCCCTGAGCTCAGTGTGAGAAGCTACATGGAATTCACATGACTGCATTATTTCAGAGAAAGAATTTTCACTGAGTCTCCTCACTCCCTAGAACCCAGGATGTTGCAGCATGGCACCATTTTAAGAGCAGAGCAACCACCAAAGTACATTCTGCCCAAGACCCTGATAGCCCCGTCATTTTCCCATCCCAGAGCCCCACCAACATACTACCACATCCACCCAGAGGGCTTCAGAGTTGCAACACCAGCTGAAATCAGCAGAACGGCAATGGCCCTAGCACCTGAGTCTAAGCACTGTCCTACACCCTGGGGAACAGATGATCCAGCACAATTGGGGGCTACCCCAAGGACAGAGGGAGCCAACACATGCACTCCCTAGGGCCTCAGACATGCTCACCCAAAGCTCACTGCCACCACCAGTGACCCTGTCCTCTCCAGTAGTAAAGCTGCCAAGCACCTGTGTGGACCCCCCAGGGGTCCAAGGATTGACTTGCCCAGGGCCACTGCTGCTACTGGCAACCATGCCTTCTCCAGCAGTGGAGTTGCTACACACATGAGCATGCCCTCCAAGGGCTCAAGGGCTGGCCTGCCTGGCATTCCCAGCCCCAGCAAAACTACACCACAGCCTCCACATACAACCACAGCCTAGGCCACTGAAGCACTCACATACACCACTGACATTAATTATAGCCAATGAAATCATATAGAGACCACACTGCTGTGCCCACCCAGAACCAAAGCCAAAGCACTCTACCCAACCAATGCTATCAGACACACATACAGGAAAATGTCTCTTCCTACAAAAGCTACTCCAAAATTTAGAAGAAGTGATTGATCCACCAGATGTGTAGATATCAATGTAAGGATACAGAAAACATAAAAAATCAAGAAAACATGATACCTCCAAAGAAATACAATAATTCTCCAGTAACAGACCAAAAAGAAAAGAAAACCTATGAAATGCCTGAAAAGGAATTCAAAACAGTGATCTTAAGGAAATTCAGCAAAATACAAGAAAACACAGATAGATGATGCAACAAAATCAGGAAAACAATTTATGATCTGAATTTGAAATTCAACAAAGGAATAGGTATCATAAAAAAGAACCAAACAGAAATCTTGGAACTAAAGAATTCAATGAATAAAATTTAAAAAAAACCCTGGAACTTAAAGAATAGACAAGATCAAGCAGAAAAAAAGAATTTCTGAACTTGAAAACAGGTCTTTTGAAATAATCCAGTCAGACCAAAAATAATAATATTAACAAATAAAAAAGAATGAAGAAAGTCTATAGATTATTTTGTACATCATTAAGCAAAAGAATTGCATTATTGTATTTCAAGAATAAGAGATGAGAAAAAGCATATAAAATCTATTTAATAAAATAATAGCTGAAGGTTTCAAGTTTCCCAAGATATATGGACATCCAGATACAGAAAGATCAAAGATTCCCAAATAGATTCAACCCAAAAATGTCCTCTTCAAAGCACATTATAATCAAACTGTCAAAAGTCAAAGACAGAGAGAGAATTCTAAAGAAAAAAAAAAAAAGCAAGAGAAAAGCATCAAGTCACATATAAGAGAATTCCCATCAGACTAACAGCAGATTTCTCAGGAGAAACCTTACAGGCCAAAAAAGAATGAGATGATATATCTAAAGTGCTGAAAGAAAAAAAAAAAAACTGTCAACCAAAAACTATACCCAGCAAAGCTATCCTTCAGAAATGAAGGAGAAATGGTCTTTCTCAGACAAGCAAAAACTGAGGAAATTCATCATCACTATACTGGCCTTACAAGAAATGCTTACAGGAATTCTACTTCTGAAAGCAAAAGGGCAATATCTACCATCATGAAAAACATGAAACTATTAAACTTACTGGTAGAGCAGATACACAAATGAGAAAGAGAAAGGAATCAAATGTTACCACTACAGAAAAACCACCAAATGGAAAAGATTAACAATAAGAGAGAAAGAAAAGAATAAAGGATACACAAAACAACAAGAAAACAGTTAAAAAAAATGACCAGAGTTAAGTCTTCACCTTGAAGGTAAATGGTTTAAATTCTTCAATTAAAAGTGTATTCAAGGCCACCCTTGAGTGAAAAAAGAAAATATTATAGATAGATAGATAGACTGGCTAAATGGATTAATAAAATAAGACCCAATATATGCTGCCTACAAGAAACTCATTTCACCTGTAAAGACACAAATAGACTGAAAGTAAAGGGATAGAAAAAGATATTCCAAGCAAATGGAAATGGAAAGTGAGCAAAAATAACTATATTTACATCAGATAAAACAGATATTAAGCCCAAAAGAGATAAAAAGATAAAAGGAAGGTCATATATAATGATAAAGAGATCAATTCAACAAGGGGATATAACAATTATAAATATACATGCACCCAACACCAGAGCACCCAGATACATAAAGCAAACATTATTAGAACTAAAGGGAGAGATAGACCTCGATACAATAATAGTTGGGGACTTCAACACCCTCTATTAGCATTGGACATATCATCTGCACACAAAATCAACAAAGAAACATCAGACTGAAACTGCACTATAGACCAAATGGACCTAATAGATATTTACAGGACATTTCATCCAACAGCTGTAGAATACATATAATCTTCTCATCAGCACATGGAACATTCTCCAGGATAGAATATTTATTAGACCACAAAACAAGACTCAATAAATTTTTAAGAATTGAAATCAAGTCTCTTTTCAGACCACAATGGAATAAAACTAGAAATCAATAACAAAAGTAACTTTAGAAACTGCAAAAATACATGGAAATTAAACAACATGCTTCTGAACGACCAACAGATCAATGAAGAAGGGAATCAAAAAATGTATTGAAACAAATTAAAACAGAAACACAATGTACCAAAATGAATAGGATACAGCAAAAGCAGTACTAAGTTTATAGCAATAGATGCCTACATCATAAAAGTAGGAAGATTTCAAATAAATAACCTAATGATGTATCTCAAAGAACAGGAAAAGTAAGAATAAACCAAACCCAAAATTAGTAAAAGAAGAGAAATAATAAAGGTCAGAGCAGAACTAAATGAAATAAAGACACACACACACACACACACACACACACACACACATATATATATGATCAAAAAAATGAAAATCAAGAAATCATTAGCTAGATTAACTATGAAAAAAAGAGAGAAGATACAAGTAAATAAAATCAAAAACAAAAAAGGAGAAATTACAACTGATACCACGGAAATACAAAGGATCACTAGAGACTATTGTGAACAACTATACACCAAAAAATTGGAAAATATAGAGGAAATAGATAAATTCTTGGACACATATAACCTACCAAGATTGAACCAGGAAAAAATAGAAAATTTGAACAGATCAATAATGACTAATAAGATTGAATCAGTAATACAAAGTCTCCCAACAAAGAAAAACCCAGAACCAAATGGCTTCATTGCTGAATTCTACCAAATTTTTAAAGAAGAATTAACACTAATTATTCTCAAACTATTCCAAAATATTGAAGAAGAGGGAATTCTTCCTAACTCATTCTGTGAGGCCAGCATTACCCTAATACCAAAAACAGGCAAGGACACAACAAAAAAAGAAAACTATAGGCCGATATCCCTGATAAACATAGATGCAAAATTCCTCAACAAAATACTATCAAATGGAATTCAACAGCACATCAAAAAGAGTATATACCATGATCAAGTGAGATTTATGCCAGGTATATGTAAGGATGGTTCAACACATGCAAACCAATAAATGTGATATATCACATCAACAGAATGAAAGACAAAAAACATATGATCATTTCAATAAATGCGGAAAAATCATTTGATAAAAGTCAACATCCCCTCATGATAAAAATGCTCAATAAATTAGGTATAGAAGGAACATATAATACCTGATACAGGCCATATATGACAAACCCACAGCTAACATCATACCAAATAGGGAAAAGCAGAAAGTCTTTCTCTAAAAACTGGAATAAGATAAGAATGCCTACTTTCACCACTTTTATTCAAATTAGTACTGAAAGTCCTAGCCAGAGCAATTAGGAAAGAGAAAGAAATAAAGGCCATCCAAATTGGAAAAGAGGAAGTCAAATTGTCCCTCTTTGCATATGATGTGATCTTATATGTAGAAAAACCTAAAGACTCCATCAAAAAACTCTTAGAACTGACAAATTTTGTAAAGAAAGAGTCAGGATACAAAAACACAAAAATCAATAGCATTTCTATACACCATTAAAAAACTAGCTTCAATAATAAAAAATCAGTTCCATTTACAATAGCTACAAAAAAATTACCTAGGAATAAATTTAATCAATCAGGTGAAATATTTTTACAATGAAAACTACAAAACACTGATGAAAGAGATCAAAGCGGACACAAAGAATAGAAAGATATCCCATGTTCATGGATTAGAATAATATTGTTCAAATGACCATACTTACCCAAAGCAATCTATAGGGATATAATGCAATCCCTATCAAAATACCAAGGACGTTCTTCACAGAAATAGTAAAAATAATCCTAAAATTCATATGGAACCACAAAAAGAGCCTGAATAGCCAAAGAAATCCTGAGCAAAAAGAACAATGAACATCACACTACCTGACCTGAAAATATACTACAAAGCTATAGTAACCAAAAAAGCATGGTACTGCTAAAAAAACAGACACATAGACCAATACAGCAAAATAAAGAACCCAAAAGTAAATCCATGTATTTATATCCAACTGATTTTCAACAAAGGTACCAAGAACAAACATTAGGGAAAGGACAGCATCTTCAGCAAATGGTGCTAGGAAAACTGGACATCCATATGCCAAAGAATGAAACTAGGCTCCTAGAATACCTCTCACCATATACAAAAATCAACTCAAAATGGGTTAAAGACTTAAATGTAAGACCCAAGACTACAAAATTACTGGAAGAAAACATAAGGGAAATATTTTAGGACATTGGTCTGGGCAAACATTTTATGGGTAAGACTTCAAAAGCACAAGTAAAAATAAGCAAATGGGATTATGTTGATATCAGACTAAAAAGCTTCTGCACAGCAAAGGAAACAATCAATAGAGTGAAGAGACCACCTGTGGAATAGGGAAAATATTTGCAAACTATTCATCTGACAAGGGATTATTATCCAGAATATACCAGGAACTCAAACAACTCAAAAGCAATAAAACAAATAATCTGATTAAATAATGAGCAAAGCATCTGAATAGACATTTCTCAAAAGAAGACATACAATGGCCAAAAAGTAAATGAAAAATTGCCCAACATCACTAACCATCAGGGAAACGCAAATCAAAACCACAATGAGATATCTTCTCACCCCGGTTAGAATGGCTATTATCAAAAAGACAAAAAATAAGCTGGGCATGGTGGCACACACCTATAGTCTCAGGTACTTGGGAGACTGAAGCAGGAGGATCACTTGAGCCCAGGAGTTCAAGACCAGTCTGGGCAACATATCATGAACCTGTCTCAATCAATCAATCAATAACAAATTCTGGTTGGTGAGAATGTGGAAAAAGGGAACTCTTATATATACTGTTGATGGGAATGTAAATTAGTATTAATATAGGCATTATGGAAAACAGTATGGAGGTTCCTCAAAAAAACTACAAATAGAACTACCATATAACTCAGCAATACCACTAGCAGGTATTTACCCAAAGGAAAAGAAATCAGTATATCAAAAAGATAACTGCACCCCCATGTTTATTGCAGCACTATCCATGATAGTCAAGATATAGAATCCACCTAAGTGTCCATCAGCTAATGAGTAGGTAAAGAAAATATGGTATATATACACAATGGAATACTATTCAGTCATAAAAAAGAATGAAGTCCTGTCATTTGCATCTACATGAAAGAAACTGGAGGTCATTATGCTAAGTAAAGTGAGCCAGACACAGAAGGACAAATATAGCATGATCTCACTCATATATAGGAGATAAAAATATTGAGCTCACAGAAGTAGAGAGTAGAATCATTGTTATTAAAGCCTGGGAAGGGCAGTGGGGAAGGGAGATTTGGAGAAGGGATAGTGAGAGGTTAGTTAACAAATACAAAATCACAGCTAGAAAGGAGGAATGAGTTCTAGTGTTCAATAGTACTGTCAGATAATATAATTAATAATTTATTGTATATTTTCAAATAGCTAGAAGATTTTGAATGTTCCCAACACAAAGAACTGGCAAATGTTTGAGGTGATAGATATGCTAATTGCCCTGATTTGATCATTACACATTGCATCATATGTATCAAAAAATCACTCAGTACTCCATAAATATATATAATTATTACTTGTCAATTAAAAATAAAATAAACTAAAATAAAATAGACACTTATCATTGGATTTAGGGCCCACCCAGGTAATCCAACATGATCTCATCTCAAGATCCTTCAGTTAATCACACCTGCAAAGACCCTTTTTGCCAAATAAGGTTACATTCATAGGATCTGAGGGTTAGAACTTAGACATATCTTTTTGGAAACCACAATTCATTACACCTCCATTAATATGATCCGAGTCCCTGTTCCCCTCCTATGTGTTGCAAGGGGCAAAAAAAGCCCCCTACCCTGACAAAGAGCCCACCTTTCCTTAGCCCCAGCTATAAATGAATAGAAAAGCCATTGATAGGGCCTCCACATATGGTTGTCTAGTTTGTGCACTGCGCAAAGTCCTTGGGTAAGGGGCAATTGGGGGAGGATACTAAAATTCAGCCTGCTCTTGCTCTCTGCAGGTCAAACCATGTGCCTGGTCAGCACCACACCCACTGGGAGAAAGGAGTGCCTTTTTCTTCCCACAAAGGTGCTGCTCACTTCCGAAACAGTGTGCCACTCAGAGGGAGCTCCTTTTTCTGATTTCAATGAAGATATCGTCCAGGCTGGGAAGGACCGTCACTATTGACATTGATTACCTCAGTTGTCTTTGCTGGTGGCCAGTTAGAGGTGATGGTACAACACAATTGCTAAAATGTTTTGGGACCATGCAAAATTTGCCAGAAAGCCAAAGAGACTGAGAAGGGACCAATTATTTCAATAGGTAGCAGAAGCGCAAAGAGGGAAACAAGGGAAATAGCAGGTAGTGAGTTAAAGCAAGAGAGTTTCTAGAAACAGAGGGAGGGAAGGACTGGATACTGGAGGTACCCCAGGCTTGGACAGCCTCGTGCGAGCCCACCCTACTGCCCCCCAGCAGCAAGGCCTTCCCCCATTTGTGGTAGGAGGGAGCAGTATACTCAGGCTGAGGCCTGTTCCCCAAACCCACCCACCCCTGTCCCCACATTCTGTGAGATTTTGAAGTAATTACAGAGCCCATGTGGTAAAGGCCTGCTTGAACTTTCACCTGGGAGCCAACATGCCGTTGCTGTGCTGTGGTACCTAAGTCAGACGGAGAAGGGCATCCTCATTGTGGCCAACTGTGTGTCCAGCAGCAGATACCCACAGGCAATGACTCACTTGGAGGACGAGTAAGACCAATCCCTCAAGTTGACCTGCCCAGAGACGGGGCAAACACCCATCTTGTAGAAGAAGGGGACACAGAAAAGGGAGCTCCCCCTCCACGGACACCCAAATCCCTCAGATATGTACAGCCCAAAAAGTCCTTTTATATCCACTATTGTACTGAATCTTCATAACAATGTCCCATGACGAGCACATTTTACAAACCTGGAAACTGAGTTTCAGAGAGATGAAGTTCTTGCTCAGAAACAGGGCTCCCTACTCCTGGTCGGTTTTGCCATTCAGAGGGATGGTTTTCTGTTTCTGGTCCTTCCATGTAAGACATTCTGGGACTCTAAAGGCTGGGTTCTCATCTAAACTCCCCCTTGCCAAGATCTCAGGCATACCACTTAACCCCACACTGGCATTTTCTCTGTAAATAAAAAGGGGTAACAATTATCTTACCTGTGATGTCACTGTGGAACAGCCAATAAAAATGATTAAAAAGCAATTGCCAATAATTGAAATCAAACACATAATAACAGAGTAAGTATCTGTGTTCTACTAACTTCCATGGGAATTTATATATAATTAAAAAAAAAAAAAAAAAGCAGTCCCTGGGTACCTATATGAGTTAGAGGGAGTCATTAGTGAGACAGAAAGAAAAGTGGTTTTATTTTCTTGATGGTTTTATTAATAAGAAAAAGAGTAGATGTGTATTGTTTATCAAAAAATGAGATTTTTCAGGAGCATATGGTAAATTAATCATTAAGACTCTCTTATGGCTCAGACCCGCTTAATATGTTCTCTGTGGTGTGTGTACAACAAACCTGCAAAATTACATTACGGTGACTATTAAATGATTCATCAGGGTCACTTCCCCAATAGATTTAGAATCTGGTGCTTATTCATGCTTCTCCCTCGGTAAGCTTTATTATCTCAACTGTTTGCCAGTGGCTAATTAGAGGTGATGGTACAAGCTAATTGCTAAAATTTTTCAGAACCATCAAAGTATTTATTCTGAGAGCAGGGGAAAATTACAGCTCCATCTTTGGCAGCAGAAGGGATGCATTGTGATTTTAACAAATGGTGTATCCGACGGTCCTTAAGAGTTCAGTAGCAGTTTAATATGCAAAGTGATTGGCTGACAGTGTGGACCTGGAGCGGAGATGCTATTATTGCTCCTGGTACCCAGGAGTACTCAGGCTACAGCTGGGCTCATGTTTTGTGGCTTTAAATTCCCATTGCCTGGGTTTCATCCATGTAGACTTTTTTTTCTCTTATAACCCTTAACCATAGCAAGATGGGGAAAGGCATGGGGGTGGCAAATTAAATCAGGCTCACAGGGAATGTCAGAGGCAGGGAAGACCACAGCAAATAAGCTTCAGGTGATTATAAAATAAAGTGCAATCTGGTAGGCAAAGAGCAGACTTCAAAGAGGACAGCAAAGTTATTTGACAGTAGGGCACAAAGACAAGGGATCCAGGAGAAGCAATGTTTAGCGATTCTTAGGCTGGCAGCCCTGAAAAGTCTGACAACCAATAACCAAGTCTCAAACTCTGGCATGGGGTCAGGATGGAGACTGGTCCCTAGGGAGGAAGAAGGTAAAAGCCAGAAGAAGAGAGAATCAAGGATGGATCCCAAACACAAAGCCTAGCAGCAAGAGAGATAATGCTGAGTCCTCACTTTTGATCCTGGGAGTGATGTTGGTTCTCTCCAGCCTCAGCTCATCAGACAGCTGTGTTTACACCACCTGCACCTTCATGAAGTTGTGTTGGGTCGAGCAGCACCCAACACACTCGGCATGCACTCCCCCTTCCAGTGTGCCTTTCCACTGGGGGGGCTGGAAATAGAAATGACAATTCTTTGGCTTGCCTGCTGTTAGGGTTTGCCATGCAAATTAGGTTCTGCCAATTAAATGCACTCATGGCAGATCTGAATGCAGGAAGTGGAGTAGGGACCATTTTCCTGTTTTCACCATTACTCCAGGCAAGAAAAGTCACGGGGATATAGGGCTGTGGTGGCCATGGGAATGTCCCTCTCACTTCCACACTGTGAGGACTGGAATCAACCAGCAGCCCTGATACTGTGCTCTCAGACCCATGTGCATATTCACGCCGCTGAGGCCACGTGTCTCACAGGCTGCTCCCAGTACATGACTGAGCGTGGCAGAGAGACATGGGCTCTTCCAATGGGCGACTTTGGCTCAAGGGCTCTCCACGTGCTTTATTGAACACTTCTTTTTTTTTTTCTCAGAATTGTCCATGTCAATCTGTCATGATTTTACCCCCATAAAGGCAAAACCAAAATGATTAACGCAGCTTTTGTTTCAGCAGGATTACTGAACATTTCTATGGTCATCTCTCGTGCAAATCTGATTCTCTGGCATCAGTAGAAAGAATCTGGTAGAACAATGACTTTTGCAGTCTGACAGTCTCCCCATGAACCTCTTGAGGGCATGGGTATTGGTCTCATTTTGTGCTTTACACACTCTGTGAAAAAGAGAAAAAGGTACAGACTCCAATATCTACTCTATTTATCATTTGTTTGGTTTTGAATTAGCAGTGGTAATGATAGCTGTTATTGGTTAAATACCTAATCGATATGCCAAACATTTTACGTTATGCCCTACTAAATGTAGTATCTCACAATAAAGCAGGTCTTATTATTAGTCCCATTTTTCAGATGAGAATATTGAAACTTTAAAGAGATTAGGCAATTTTCCCAAAGTCACAAGGATAGGCTCTCTTGCCTGATTTATTGTGCAAGGATCACACGCCATGTGCCAAGCTAGGACCTGCACAGAGGTTATTTTACATATTCCTCACTATAAAGGCAAGGCCAGCACCAGGAGTTCAGCAGGGGCAGGCTTGGCTTAGATGCATCTGATTAAGAAAGCTTCAGGTTGAGTTCCTTTTAAATGTTGTTGTCGTATCTATAGTAATTCTGATTGCCAGATAAAATACAGAATACCTAATGAAATTTAAATTTCACATAAACAACAAATAATTCGTTAGTGTTTAAGTATGCCCCTGCAACATTTGGAATATGCTTATACTAAAAAAAATTGTTCATTATTTATCTGAAATTAGAATTTAATTAGGTGTCCTATATTTTTATTTGCTAAATCTAGCAACCCTAACAATGATTAAGAAGCCACGCCTAAAGAAACAGGGGGAATGTTGCCCAAAGTCATGATGCAAAAAGCCAAGCACTCTTAGAAAAAAGATAATACTAACAACTAATTTATTGAGCACCTCTCTGCATGGTGCACACTGTTCTAAGGTCTTGCATGTAATAACTCACTCTAAACTCATAGCAAGCCAAGAGGATAGGCATTACTATTACCCTCATCTTGCAGACAACTGAGATAGAGAAACTTGCCCATGGACAGATAGCTAGCAAGCAGAACGGCTGGCATTCAAACCATGACCATCAGTTCTAGATACAAGGTGTTTAACCACTACCCCCATCCTCATAAAAAGCAGGCTCAATTTGCCAAATTATAAAGGAAATATTCAACTCACACTTAAATAAATGTTATAGATTCCCTTTCCATTTGTTGTTTCCCACTTACCAACAATCTAGATCCCATTTTTCCCCCAGTAGGCATCACACCCTGGTCTGGCAGTAATTTAACCAATTTGAAAATTGTATTTTCAAAATACAACTTTCTTATTTAAAAAGTACTGTATGCTAATGTTTTTAAATTTTGAAATACAAAAAAGAATACAGAAAACTACAGAAAGTATAAAGAAACTTAAAATTATCTTAATCGCCATTGTTAATGTGCTTTGCAGTCTTTCAATCTTCCTATGAACACATATTTTATTTGCTTTTTCAGACAAAATCTGAATTATACCATACACATTGTTTTGTGACTGCAATTAACAACATGTTGTGTACATCTTTCCTTTTCTGTAAGTGAGCTTTGAGAATGGTATGGATTGAATTGTGTCTCCCTAAAATTCCTGTGTTGAAGCCCTAATCCCCAACATGACTGTATTTGAAGGAAGGAAGTAATTCAGGTTAAATGAGCTCATAATTCTGGGGTCCTAATTCCACAGGAATAGTGTCAGCTGGGCATGGTGGCTCATGCCTGTAATCCTAGCACTCTGGGAGGCTGAGGCAGGAGGATTACTTGAGGTCAGGAGTTTGAGACCATAGGAATAGTGTTTTTATAGAAGAGACAACAGACAGCTTATTCACTTTCCTGCCATGTGAGGACATAGCAAGAAGGTAGCCATCCGCAAGCCAGGAAGAGAGCCCTCACCAGAAACCAGCCTTGCCATATCTTGATCTGGGACTTCCAGCCTCCAGAATTAAGAGAAAATAAATGTGTTGTTTAAGCTACCCAATCTATGGTATTTTGTTATGGGAGCCCAAGAAGACTAATATAGAGAACACGAGTTTTTCAGGACTATAATACTCCATCTGATGGAAATACCAAAATTTATTCAACAAATTTCCTACTGCTAATTCTGTAAATTGCTTCCAAATTTGCACATTTATAAGGGACACCTATAAGTAACCTTTCCCAGACCTACCTTAGGATAGATTTCTAGAGGCAGGGTCACTGGTGGGGTGACCAATTGCTCAGTTTACCCTGGACTACCTTGGTTTTTGCATTGAAAGTCCTACATCTTGGGAAACTCCTCTGTCCTGGCAAACCAGGACAGCTAGTCACTGTATCTCTCAATCATAGGCAATGTACTTCCTAGTACCTTCTTACATCCACTGCTAGGTAGATCGCCCACAAAATGTGTGCTAATTTCCACACCCACCACATAAGAGGTTTCTCTTCTGAGGTATAGTACCGTCTCTGTAATTTACATGAACATACTTCAGCATAGGTAGTGAGATATATAAGGTGTAAATTAAAAGTAATCTATACCTTAGAAAGAGTTAATTAATATGCGAAGTACCCTAATCAGGAATCCACATTCTGGAGGTGGCTGGTTAGCATTTGAAAGACCCTAATCAGGAGCCTCTACTCCAACTCCTGCCACAAGCACTCAGACAAGTGCCTGCTTTAAATACCACTATGTGAAGCTGCATATTGAGCTTGCTAATTAGCATAATGGATATTAGAAATAATGTTTCATTGGTGGAATGCAAGCGATTCAAAAAACATTCTGCCCTGCATTAAACAAAGATTTTGAAAAATCTGGTATCAAAACCCAGCGTCCTAACACCTTTGGAATAACATTTTAGGTGGAGAACTTCATTTGATCCCATCGCCCCTGCATTTTTCAGAGGATTATAAAGGTTTGGAAAGGGGGATACATTTTGGAGCTCCCACGATGACTAGAGGGGTGGGGGTGGATGGCTGGCAGAATCCAGTGGCCGGGTCCAGGCTAAATATTCTACAACGCACAGGTCAGTCCAGCTCCCAAAATGCCAGGGATGCTGGAGAAGCTTCTAGCTAATGGTCAGAACCTTGTGGCATTTTTGCCTCGAAGTAAACCTTGCAGTTTGGAGAACCCCAAGGACAGAGGATCAGTGGGCTTAGAAGACAGAACAACTGGTTTTTTGATCTTGTTGTTGTTGTTATTATTTTGAGGCCTTTGTTTATTTGTTATTTTTCTTATTGTTAAATGTGGCTGGTAGTCCAAAGGCCTGAAAACCAGGAGCTCTGATGTCAAGGGCAGAAGATAAATGTCCCAGCTCAAGAAGAGACAGAGGGAGAGAGGGAGAGAGAGACAAAGTTGCCCTCACCCCGCCTTTTTGTTGTCTGGTCCCTCAATGGATGGTGTGGTTCCCACCCACATGGTGAGGGCCATCAGAGTCTACTTATTCAAATGCTAATCTCTTCTGCAAAGACCTTCACAGACACACCCAGAAATTACATTTTACGGGCTATCTAGCCATCTCTTAGCACAGTCAAATTGCCATGTAAAATTAACCACCACACCTGTCTACAAGGAGCCTCAGGCTGGGGTGGGAGGAAGAGGAGCAGACATGGGTTCATGACTTTATTTAAAGATCTGGGATGAGAAGATGAGAACTGGGATTGGGAACTGCAGGGAGAGAAAGGGAGTCAGCCTCAAGAGACTGCTGGGTACCCCTGGTGGCCAGGCCTAGGACCCTCCAGGGAGCCGAACCAGCCCCTGCCAACTCTCAGGTGGGAGAAGTACCTCCCATCACACAGGTGGGAGAGCCACGGGAGCTGCTCCTCTCACAGGGCTCTTACATCCCAGCTGCCTGCTGTCCTCTGCACACCATCTATTATTACATGGTGCCTCACTTTGGTTGCATCTTAGGATCACGTGGAAATGGTTAAGACATCAATGCTCAGGCATAGATTCTGATTTAATTGGTCTGGGGTTGGGTCTAAGCATCTTTTTTTTTCTTTAAGTGTCCCAGGTAATTCTAATGGACAGCCATGTGCTAAGATATTTACAATTGACTTTAGAATACCTTGGCACAGACTATATGGTGTTGTTATGGTTTAGGATTAGGACAGTGGTTCTTAACCTGGGCTGTATGCTGAAGTCACCTGAGGAGCTTTAAAAAATACCAATGCCTGGGTCCCACCTCCAGAGATTCTGATGTACTTGGTCTTCAGATGCACCAATGGTTTTAAAAGTTCCTCCCGGTGACTCCAATAGAGGTCAAGACGAGGTCCACTAGATCAAGTTCTAGTCCAGAAACTGATAGTATATATAAATATGCAAAGTTCACAGATGGTCAAATGACATTCCAATCTAGATACTCATTCTTCAGGAGGGAGGTACTACACATTCTTCTCTTATCCCATCTTGATCAAAACAAATGCTTTGCAAATTAGCATACTGGACATCAAAAACAGGTTTTTATTAAATAGCATGACAATTGTGACAAATGGGCTCTCCACTGGTGAAACTGCAATTATGTTTTTTATATATATATATATATATATATTGGTTAATTCTTAGCAAGATTATATTAGAGATATTACACTGGGGATTTATGAGACATATATTGCCCTAAGTGAAATTTCTAGATGATTCCATGTTCAGCTGTGAGTTCTCAAAGGTGTCAGTTGAGATGCCATCTCTCTGGGTGACAGGAGCCTTGACCTTCACCTCAAATGAGCCTGTGCTGTAAATTGCAAGCTGAGCACCTAAGAGCAGACTTCCTCAAGCTTAAAGAACAGGTCATGTGGATTTTTTTGTGATGGCTTGCTGATAGCCATTTAGTGAGTAAATGTTTGTACATCTAGCAGAATTTTTTCTTCGGCTTGCTTTAATTAAAACCTGCTAGATGTAGAAGCATGTGACTGTCACCCACCCTACCCCAGAGCAGCCTCTAATGGCTGTCAGCATGGGGCTGGCCTGGCTCCAACAGCAAACCCAAGGCGTTCTCTTCTTGAACATAAACAAGACCTCTTGCTCCATTATGGAACAAGACAAAACCATGGCCACTCTGGAATTGTGTTTGAGCACAAAGACAAAAGCACCATCCAAACCACAAAAATGGCCAAACATCCCCTCTGCCAGCTAATATAGTGACTGGTGCTTCTTCACCTGTTCTAGCTGTAGCTCAGCTCTGTTCCCCCCACCTCCTAGGTAAGACTTATCTAGGAGCTATGCATTCATAGAATGGCCCCTGCTTTCTGACAGTACCCAAACCAGAGCAAAACCATGTTTCCTTGAACTCTCCCCTGAATCACCAAACTCAGCCCAAATTCTGTAACAAGCCTCTTCTATACCTCCCTTATTGAGATATTCAAGCTTCTCCATTTTGTTTTGTCTCCCTTGTTACAATGACCTAATTGTAGTAGTTTTCTGCTATATGTTACTACATAACAAATTATCACAAATTTAGATGCTTAAAAATAGCAGAGATTTATTATTTCACATTGTGCATGGGTCAGGAGTCTGGGCACGGGTAGCAGGGCCCCCTCCTCAGGCTCTTGCAGGCTGAAATTAAGGTGTCAACTGGGACTATGTTCTCATCTACAGCTTGGGGTCCTCTTCCAAGCTCATTCAGGTCATTGGCAGAATTAATTCTTTGTGGGTATAGAACTGAGGTCCTGCTGTCTTACTGGCTGTTGGCCAGGGGTTGCTTTCTGCTCCTAGAGGCTGCCTTCAGATCTTAGCCACATGAACTCCCTCCATAGGTAATTTACAACTTGCTGTTTGCTTTCTTCCAAGCTGTCAGGTTGATCTCTCTGATGTTTCACCTTCTTTTAAAAGCTCACCTGATTAGGTCAGGCCCACCCTAGACAACCTGCCTTTTGCCCGATTAGTAACCTAACTGTGGGAATGATATTCCAATGTATTCACAGATCTCACTTAGATTCAATTTAGCCTCAAGGGGAAGGGATTATATGGGCTATGTTCACCAGGAGACAGAGATCTTGAGGGCCATCTGCCTACCACACCAAGATACCTGAGCTCATTTGACTGTGTTCCTACTGGTGTTTGGCTGAAAGACCACTTTTCAGCTATCATTTTCTACCAAAAATAGCATAAGACTTGTGCATGATCAGGCTACATCAAGTCAGTTCATAATATCAGGATGGGAAACCACTGGGCAGACTTGCCAGGAAACTTGCCTGTGCCCCATCCAAACCATGTGGGTGAATCACTCCCCGCTTTCAATGGCAAAGACATTCACAAGCCTCTCACACCAACAGGCAGGCTCACTTGATACCCAGGAGGACTAAAGAGAAGCCAGTTGCCTAATGTAAACTATTTGCTCAATAATCTACTCACCGAATTTAAATTCCTTGTTAAATGACCTATTCTCAAATTTTAACAACTTCACCCATTTACTAAAATGTATCTTAAAGAATATTCTTCTTGAATATATTCAATAAATTTTGTATATTCTGTTAAAGATAGGAAGGATGACTAGCACTTCTTCCCTTCTATTAGAGGCAAAGAATACTTGCTAAGTGAGCAAATAAAAGGTATTTCCATTATCTATAATTCTGAGCACCTCCTGCCCCGGGAGTCTAATTTAAATTATCCCTTTGAAAGAAAATATCAGAATGGTAGTGGACCTGGAATTCACACCCAACTGAAATGTCTCTATGAACTACAACAGATTGATTTGCCCCCTGAGGAGGTATCCTTACAACCCCAATTATCCTTTAATTTATGTGAATCCTTTGATTATCTTCTTTTAGGCTTTTACTTAAATTATCAGAATCATTCGTTCATTCATTGAATAAGTATATTTTTAGCACCAACTATATGCCACATGCTCACTATGGAGATACAGCAATGGACCATAAAAATGCCCTCCATCGTGAAAATCTCAATATAGGAGGGACACAGACATGCAACAAATCATCCAAAAATGAATACAAATTGCAAATTCTGATGACTACTAGAAAGGAAAAGTGTAAGAGGGAAGATAAAACCCTATGGTTGTGATGGTTATATTAATTATGGGGTGAAAATTGTGAGTTTGGACATTTTTCTCTTTTCTCCTATCTCTATAAAAACTGATTAGGAAGACATCCACCTTCCCAGGAAATGCAAAGGGCAATGGGCAATGTGCCTACATATTACTTAACCCTTTCAGGAATTAAAAAACATGCCAGCTGATAACCATGAGCTCCCACTCACCTCACTGCAACTGGAAAAACTAGAGCTCCACCACTGAAAGATCTCTACCTCCTGATATGACTTGCTACATCAATCTTCGTTGCACAGACAGCCAAATAAGAAATGCTTTCTCTCCCTCTGAAAAAAAGCAAGGGAAGCTACTTTGGACATACTTAGTGCCCACTGTAATTCTGTATAAAAATCAGGAATACTTCGTGTTTAAATATTTACCAAACATGGATAAATCTTAAGTCTTACCCAGAACTGCATAATTCATTTCAGTTTATTCATTCTAAAATAAGGATTCTCCATTATAATTATCCAGGTAAAGTCAGTTACTCTCTAAAACCTTCCTTGATTTCCCCAGGCACAGTTATTAATAGTTACGTCCTCCTCTGTGCTCCCACAAGACTTCTATTACAGCTCATTTTTGCATTGTTCCATAAATATCTTGAGGTCTTTGAAATTATTTTCTGCCTCTTTTACTCACCTGAGGCCCTTGAAGAGGGCAACTTGGTCTTATTCATTTGTGTACCCTAAGCACACAGCAGAGTGCCAAGTTTACAGTAATAAAATCAACAAAAGTTTGGGGCTGGGTGCGGTGGCTCACTCCTGTAATCCTAGCACTCTGGGAGGCCGAGGCAGGCAGATCGTTTGAGCTCAGGAGTTCGAGACCAGCCTGAGCAAGAGTGAGACCCCGTCTCTACCAAAAATAGAAAGAAATTAATTGGACAGCTAAAAATATATAGAAAAAATTAGCCGGGCATGGTGGCGCGTGCCTGTAGTCCCAGCTACTCGGGAGGCTGAGGCAGTAGGATCGCTTGAGCCCAGGAGTTTGAGGTTGCTGTGAGCTAGGCTGACTCCACGGCACTCTAGCCCAGGCAACAGAGTGAGATTCTGTCTCAAAAAAAAAAAAAAAAATCAATAAAAGTTTGAATGAATGAAGAAAAGGTATTATACAAATTCAATCTTATTATAACAAACAAAGGAGGCTGACATTTGACTTTTGACTCGGGCCCTGAATGAGGAGACAGCCATGCAAAATCTAGGCAGAAATAGTATTCAAGAGAGAACTGCAAATGCCAAGGTAGTGAGGGGAGGGAAAATGATACAGAAAGGAGACCACTGGATACAGGGAAAGAGAGTGGAAAAGATGCCATTAGAGCAAAGAGGTAGAGGCCAAACAACGTGGCACCTTGCAGGTCAGGATAAGAAGTTTGGAGAGAGCTATCCACAACAGAGTTCATCTTAAGCAGAAGAATTCCATGATATATTTTATATTCTTAAAAAATCACTCTGGCTATTTTTTGAAGAATGAATTTTAGAAAAGCATGCTTGGGAGCAGAAAAATCCTAGGAAACTATTGTCGAAGTCCAGGCAAGAGATGCTGATGGCAGGTTCTACAGCAGTAGCAGTTGAAATGGAAAGAACTGGCTGGACTTAAGATATCTTCTGGAGGTAAAGGAAAGAGAACTTGGTAAGTTGGATGTGAGCAGGGCTGTTATTCGGCTAGTGTGTCCCTAGAGATCCCTCCCAGTTGTCAAAATAAAAAAATATTTCTACAGGGTGTCCCAAAAGTCACCATACATGGGGAAAATGGGAAATTGTAGCTGAATGTATCTTTATTCACAAAATATTCATTATGAAATCTTATAAAATTTTTCCTTTGTATGGAGACTTTTGGGACACCCTGTATACTAGTTGGAAAATAGTCACTGCCAAGAGCTCCCAAGTGGTGTCCCCACTGCAAAACCCCAATACCCCCAGACTTCCCCTAAAACCAAAAACAAAAATGTCAATGCCTGACATGGTAGAGACCCCTCTAGACAGTTCAATTCCATGACTCTGTTCAAATTGGTGGGTCCTATGCTGTACTTACTATTAGTTAAAAATCACAGTTGGATTTAGAGGCTCAGATAAGAGAGGAAGGCAGCAAGCCTAGTCTGTTGGCTTGAGCTGTCGGATACGTGGTCCTACTATTTACTGACGTGGAGGAATTGGACAGGAATGAGTTTGGTGAGAGAAGAATAATAATTCTGTTAAATTTGATACTTATTAGACATCCTAATGAAAAAGAATATAAAGGCCTAATGGGCCAAGTGAAAGTTCCCAGTCAGTACCCATAGCAACAAGCTTCAATGCAACAAAACTCTAAAACAATCGAACTTTAAAATAACCTTGAGGATCATTTTATTGCAAATAAATCTGTAAATGTTCGGGATTCAATTAAAACCATGAAGTACCTCCAAGCCCTTTATAAATCCAGGTTCTTACAACCCATTTAGTTGGCAGTAGTAGGCTGAATAATGGCCACCCAGAGATATGAGATCCTAATTCTGATACCTGTAAATATGACCTTATAGGGAAAAAGGGTCTCTGCAGATGTGATTAGATTAGTAATTTTGAGGTAGGCAGATTATCCTGAATTATCCAGGTGGGCCCTAAATACAATCACATGTATTCTTATTAAGAGGGAGGCTGAGGGAACTTAGAGACAGACAGAAGAGGAGAAGATCATGTGAAGATGCAGGCAGAGATTGGAGTGATGTGGCCACAAGCCAAGGGATGCTGTCAGCCACCAGAAGCTGGAAGAGGCCACGAACAGATCCTCCTCTCAGCCTCCAGAGGAATGTAGCTCCGCTGACATTTTGATTTCAGCCCACTGATAAAGATTTCAGACTTCTGGCCTACAGAACTGTAGGAGAATAAATTTCTTTTGTTTTAAGCTACCATGTTTGTGCTAATTTATTATAGCAACCATAGGAAAATAATACAGCCATGAAAGTAGTTGGGCAGAAAAGTGGTGTTATATCCCTCTTGCAAATGAAAACCCAGAGACAGGGATGTTTATGACGTTGTGCTATAAATCCACCCGACTTCTACTTTCCTAGGTGGATTAGGCTAGAAGGCTTTCCCCAGGCCTCCTTCACAGCCTTTATTTCCTGTGAGATAAGAGGGAGGTGACAAAGACTCTCTCCTTGACCAACTTTAGTCAGGCTCTTCTGATCCCTCTTCTCAACTAGGCCTCCACCGTGGCCCCTGTTCTGTCTTCAATCTGCCTGGCTCAGTTTTAACAAAAATCCTACCAACTTAGTTTAGAGAGAATTCCCTCACCCTTGATATCTGATCACCCTTGATACCTGATCAAGTTCCACTTTTGATGTGTAAGTCCTTAACCTGCTTTCAGCTAGAATCCTGTTAGTTCAATTTAGCAAGAATCTTACTACCCTTGATGTCCTTTATCCACCGACCCCTTCACCATCTTCTCCTTGGCTATAAATCCCCACTTATCCTTGTTGTATTTGGAGATGGGCTTGATCCCTCTTTTTTATTGCAATAGAGTTGACTCCTATTGTGATAGTCTTGAATAAAGTCTTCCTTACCATTTTAACAGATATCAGAATAATTTTCTCTTTAATAGAGATGGCATTACTGGCATATAAACTAGTGATTTTCAGACATCGGAAACTTTGAACAGCTCTCCTTTTCAAATGTGATGGTTCTTGCTGCTGAAAATGTTGCACAGGGTTTGCAAAAAAAGGAAATATTCCAGTGCTCTTTGGAGATACTTGTCTTTAAATTGAAATCCTTCATAACTTTTGTATTACAAAGAAGACATAAATAATCCAAGCCTTTCATTTTATGTTTTTTCTCTTTCTTCCTCCCTCCCTATTTTCTTTCTTTCCTTCTGTCTTTCCTTCCTTTCTCTTATTCATTCACTCATTCAGCAAACGTTTAGTGAGACATGACCATGCACAAGGCTACATGCTCTGGGCCACAGGGTTATAAACATGTAGATACTATTAGTCACCACCCTCAAAAACCACAGTAGGGCTCTGAGCCCCTACCATAGGAAAGAAAAAAACTATTGTGTATCTGGTATGTGCTAGGCATTTCACTTTGCATATGCACACGCATAATCCTTTTTCATTTTATTGTGGTAAATAATATGAGATCTACCCTCTTAATAAATGTTCAAGTGTACAATACAGTGTTGTTGAGTATAAGCACAATGTTGTACAGCAGATCTCTAGAACTTACTCATCTTGCAGAACTGAAACTTTACACCTGTTGAACAGAACCTCCCCAGTTCCCCTTCTCCCCAACCCCTGGCAATCACCATTGTACTCTCTGCTTCTATGTGTCATCTTGTTCAATCCTTTCAACAACCCTGTGATGAGTGACATCCCACTTTCAGCTGGAGAGACTAGGAAAATCGTCAAGGAAAAAGTAATGCTAATTCTGGGCTTTAAAAGATGAGGAGAGTGGAGTATGTAGAATTGGAGGAAAGGCACATTCCAAGGCAGAAAACAGAAAGCTCTAGAAAAAGGAGGACATTTCCCCAAAGTGGGTCTTGGTGAGATTGGCTGGAGCAGAAAGTGCACAATAGCAAAGGACAGAAGGTAGAGGGCCTTGAAGGCCATGCTCAAGTATTTTGCTCTTGTTCAGTGAGCCATGGGGGCTCTCGACATGGAGCTCAGAGCTGAACTTCAGGAAATGTGTGGTGTGTAGGATGAATAGGAAAGGATGGAGGGAGAACCCAGGGTCAAGAAAACTGGGGAGAGGCTCTTAAATAACCTAAGAACTGGTGGTGAGGCTTTTCCAAGGCAAAGCTAGGCTGGCAGAGAGGAAGAATCATATAGTGTGATAAAAGTAGACACCATTTTTCAAAAAGGCATTAAAGAAGGGGAAAACTACACTTCAAAATAAATAGTTCTCATTTGGAACAGAGGCAGCAATGGTCCTAGGATGTTTTCACTTAAACCTGTATTTGTTAGTGGCCAGGAGTCAATGCCCCTCATCTCCAGAACTAGGCCATTTCACTCCTCTACCCAGAACCTCAATAATAAATGTTCTGTTCTTCCAAAAAGTCCAATGTCTTTGAAAGAGCTAGAAAGATCAGAAACAGGATGATTTGTTTTTTATGGACAAAGTTTCATGCGCTATGTCAGAACTCATCCATTTCTTTCCCAGCTGACCCAACAGCCCAACTACCTGACCTTGGAAAGTTATTTTCTTCCTCTTTTCAGTAGAGTTCGAAAAATCGAAGTGTTCTTAGAATTGGAAAGACAAACCTAGAAATAAGGCTTGCAGCAAAGAAAGGGTAATCGATCTGTTCAAGAGTTCTCCTGATAAGACTTGAATGGGAACAGCTAGAGGCACGCCCCCTGAAGACTACAGCTTATGCAGTGAAGGGGAAGGGAATGAATTCATCAGTACCTGTTACTCCTCCATACTGAGCTTGACAGTTGTGGATTTAACAATGAACAAGACAATCCCTGCCATGGGGTGTTCGTGGACCTATTGAAAAATTACTTGAACACCCAGTTTTGAAGGGAAACTTCAAATGTATGCAGTGGGATGAAAATTCCAGCAATCTCATGATTTTCTGATCACTTTCTGATCAAAAATCTGATGGCCACTTAAAGCTGCAAATACAGTACAAGTTCACTGATTGAAAAGTACAGTCTTGTGTAATAATACTCGAAGCTGCCAAATCATTTGAAATTAAGACTCTCTCCTCCTTCCCTGGAGGGCCTTCCTGGGAGGTGGGGGGCTGGAGGAAAGGGGAAGGAGTATGGTGGTGTCCTCCCCTACCTATGCCGCCTCCCCCAGCTGGTTAACTGCAGCTCTGATCCCCTCAAGGTTGGGGCAGGGCAGGGTCAGAGAGGTGTGGGTGGTAGGAAAGAAAGGTAAGGGTACCAGTAAAGGTCATACCTTCTATGTCTATCACAAGCAGGTTGGGCCCTGGGGATAGGAAGATGTCACAGCTGCTTTCTGGGGCAGTTCACTGGTGGGCTCCCACGAGCCATGCCCTTGACCAAGGTAAATGCCCACCAGTCTAGCATTCCTTGCTGCCTCCTCTGCCCCTAGGAATCCAGAACTGTGACTTGGTCTTATCCTCTGTTGAGGACACTTCTCCCCTCTTGATAATGCTATTGAATAGGATATAAGATGACCCCACCAGCATTGTCAGATAAACTATTCTTTGTCCAGACAAGATCTGGGAGTGAAGGCCCATCCCCAAGCAGGAACAATTCTCATCCTCTGATATCCTGCCCGGCGGGTAGAGGTGTGGGGGTCAGACAACAGGGCTGTGTGTTTCCCTAAGTGCTCTGCATGGTCCATTGAAACTCCTCTTCCTTGAATGGGTGAAAGGGGAAGCTCCTCTCTCAATTCTCCTTCCTGGATGGAGAAGAACTGTCAGCATAGCCACAACTCTTTCCAAAGAAATCCCCATAAATTTCCCCTAAATCTCCACTCTCTCAACTCTATTATATCCTTGATATAACTGGGGGTTTGGCAAGCTGTGGTTTTCAACTTAATTTCTCTATAATTTCTGCCGTATGACCTAGAATCTCCTGTAGAATGTACGTTGTTGCATCAACTGAAATCTTCAATATAACATCTTGTTTAATTTTCAGTGACCAAATGGGCAATAAACTTCAGAATTTGTTAATAGCTTGGTAAGTGCTTAATGCTTCGATGCAAAGCCCTTGTAACAGAACAAATCCTTTTGCTTCCCATTCATTGAATCTCTGCCCCTTCCGTTCCCCAACCCAAGGGTGGGATGTTATCATTGCAGTGCAAGGAGAGACCAACATGAAGCAGCATCCCACAACTATGAGAGGAAGTGGTGCATATCAAGCCACTACAAAGAGCACATGTGACCCCAAATCAAGGGCTGAGTAATCCAGGCCTCTTAGTGTGGGCTGAGAACAGTGAACAAGGTCAGGCTGTCATCTGGGAGAAAAGAAAGCTGATTAGAGATGACTAAGTTTCCTCTATCACAGTAAAGAAGAACCCCGGTCCTTTAACCAGTCCTTGGAGCAGAAAGTAAAAGAGGAAAGGGCAGAAGAGCCCACCTTTGGTAGATTGAACAAGTGAAAGAGAAAGTGGATGGCTTTGTTTCTGCCACTGAGAATTCCAAAGCTTCCTATCTGGCCGGGTTGTATGCCATGAGTAGGCTACAGATGTGCCATAAGACCTTAAACCCATAAACCTCTAGGGCTTCCAGAGACCCTGGATGAGTCAGCTCTAGCCATGAGCAGCCTTATTTGGAGCTGTTCAGAGGGTGGCCCAAGATGAGCGGGATGCATCTGCACACCCCACAGTCCTTGCAAGCAGGAGCATCATAAGCACCACTGAGCACTAAGGGCTCAGCCTCAACATGCTGAGCCCAGCCAAGGAGGAGCCCTTCCCCCCAGAGAGGACCTCAGTGTGGAGCCTCAACTGGTCCTCCTGGACAAGGGGCCCATGGAGCTTCTACAAGACTTTGTGTTTCTGGGGCCCAGGGACCACAGTGCACAGCCGAAGGTGCCACCTGTCTGTGTTGGGAAAGAGAGGAGGAGGAAGATCGAACTCCTGGTGGTGGTCTGCCCATATATTTGGACTTTCTGCCCACTTGTAATTGATGTGCCCTTTTAGTAGCATTCAAGCCATCTGCAGGGTGACTGTTCTAATGATATGTGAGAGTTCTGCATAGTAGAGCCACATTCTGATTTTGAAGTACCAGATATGAAAAAATTAATTAGATATGAAGAACATTTTCATTATCGCAAGAAATTTCAACTGTGAATTTGTCAATAAAAGAAAGGGATGGGCTGTTAGAGTCCTATATATAATTTCTGCTATTATGATTTTTGGAATAGTTCTAAAACAATCCTTTTTTATGACCTCCTCATGCAAAGTTTCTCATTGACTGTGGAAATCCAGAATTTAAAGAGATCATTATTAAAAACTTTCGATCAGGAATTGAGTGTAGCCCTTTCAAACATAAAACTTTATATTAAAAAAAGTTATAGTTCTAAAGTAAACTCCTTTTCTCATTAAAAAAATTGGCAAAACTCTATTTAGATGTTTTATGCAAACATAATGTCGAATATCTTTCTCAACTTCTTATTTTCCTTGTAATTACAGAATGTAAAAAGATAGTGATTTTTTATACCATTCCCCGTATAGATACCCCCAGCACCCCCTCGGTTAACCCACAGTGTGCTGTAAAAATGTTACCACTTTCTGCTATTGCTGCAAGACACAGCAGTAAGCCCTCACATTCCAGTACACCGTCTGATAACAACTTAGATAAGGGTCCTTCCAACATTCTTTTGAGTTTGTTGAGAAAGCTTAGAAGGAAGTTCTCTTATAAGAAATCTGCATTAGCAATGTACATATTTTAAAGTTTTTGTTCTTTGTCAAGAATATATCCCTTGTGTATAGTGTGCCAAGGACTGTTCCATAAGAAATGTGATCCTCAACCACAGATCTCTTTCTTTAAAATTCTGGCCTGAACCTCCTCTCCTCACTCTCGGGACCTTCCATCCCACGGGAGGACATAAAACCACCTGGGCCCTGTGCTTTTGCAGGTGTTTGATCTTGCCAAGCCATGTTTTCTTTTTTGTGTTTGATATTAAATTATCCTTTCTTTTTATTCTCCTTACATGTAAAAAGGGGCAAATGCAAAATATAAGATTATTTCAAGGATTGATTTTTAAAGCACAAACTTCAGAGTTTGTTTTAAGGTTAGCACATATAATGCTAGCTTTTCAGTCAGCTGAGAATCGGGAAATTCACATGAACGTGATTCTGTGTATTGACTAAGGGCTACGGCTACCTATGAGTGTGTCAAGTTCCTGGGCTTCCTTTGACATGAAATTACACTTTTCTTGATATGTATAAATTAAATAAAAACTATACATCAGCCTGTTCTTGTGTTCAATTAATCTTTCCATGTCTCACATCTATAAAAACAGCATTTAAAGTTTGTGGGAAATAGAATTTTGGCCTTTTACAAAGCAAGCATTTTGCTTCTTTAACTCAGAATTCTGGAAATGCAATCGAGTTCTAGTATTGAAGTCACATTTTCTTATTTCGTCACTTGCCCACTTTAAAAAAACAAAGACAATTTCATCTAATTTGGGTAAATTCTTTGGCTAACTCCACTACTTTACCTTTAAAAATATTTTCTCTACTCTTTTTTTTGTTGTTGTTGAGATTAAAGTCTTGCTCTGTCACCCCAGGTAGAGGCTGTGGTATCATCATAATTCACTGCAAACTCCTGGGCTCAAGCAATCCTCCTGCCTCAGCCTCCCAAGTAGCTGGGACTACAGGTGCACCGGGCTAATTTTTTCTATTTTTAGCAGAGACGGGGTCTTGCTCTTGTTCAGGCTGGTCTCCAACTCCTGAGCTCAAGCAATCCTCCCACTCCAGCCTCCCAGAGTGCTAGGATTACAGGCATGAGCCATCATGCCCAGCTTTCTATTCACTCTTCTAATTGGCTTGTAATATTTTATCTTTTTTTCTCCTAATCCTATGCCACTGTAGAATGGGAAGATTGCTTGGAGGTTTTCAGCAAAGGCACCCTGAGAAGGAGTCAGGGCAGAGAAAAGGGCTGTTCACTCAGGCCAGTCCCCAGAAAGCCTTGATGGGTTTCTCCTGCCCAGTCAGCCGTTGTTCACCTACTCCGTGGAGGCACAGGTACCCTCTATGCTGGTCATTACCATGACCCTGCAGTGCAGGTGCTTAGCAATCACCCAAGGGCACATCTTTAGTGAGTAGGTGAGTGTGTCAGGAGTTACAACAAGATCTGTCTGACCTTGAACCTGAGCTCTTTCTACTCTGCCAGTGCCTCTCACACTTTAATATGCTTGGGAATCACCTGAGCATCTTAAAATGCAGATTGTGATTTAGCAGGTCTGAGGTGGAGCCAGAGATTTTGCATTTCAAATAAGCTCCTAGGTGAGGCGGCTGCTGCTCTTGCAAAGACCACACTGGAGCTAAAATGTACACATGGTCTTAACCAGGCCCCTCTGGGTACACTGGCATCAAGGAGGCAGCCCAGATAGCGCTGTCGAGGTTATCATTTACAGCTGATTTCTCCCTCTTTGGTTGACTGGCTTTGATCAGGGTTCCAATGGATGGCTAGCAAGAGCTAATTACAATCCCAACTAATTCACTGTGTCAGTTGTTATTCATTAACAAATTATGTTCCTGACAAACTGCTCTAGTGTGGTACCCTAAGTACTGTAATTAAAATCTTAGAAAGTTGCATGTGGGCCTAATTGATTTCCTTAATGTATTACTCAGACTAAACATTCCATGATTTTGTGTCTTGATGTTTATGAAGGGGCGGAACTGCTGCTGCCACCCAGGCGGCAGAGAGATCCATCTCTGGGTTAATGGGAAGCTTTCCTGCTCTTGGGTCCAACTCGCTCCCAAGCAACACTGCCCCGGCATTCAAATGACAGTGGTGTTTCTCTCCACCAGAAATATCCACATAGAAAGGGATGGAGGGTAATTTGACTTATGTGTATAATTTGTGTTTCCTTCTTGGAAACTTTGGGAATTTGTGATGACTCCTTAGTGAACGCACTGGAGAAATGAAGAGTTGCTGCCAAGGCTGTCATGGTCCCATGTCCTACCGCTCCCCCTTTAACACTGAACACTACAGGACAGAACAGGAGAAGGCACTGGGGACAATATCTAAATGTCTGTGCTACATATAAAGCCATGTGTGATGAGACAAATCCACGTGTATTTGGCAAATGTGGAATGCTATGAGCAGCCAATATGTACACTGCAGTCCATTGAATTAGACTACATTTATTCACACGTTTATGTATTCAACGGCCTCTTAAAAAGCACCTAGCATAGGCCACACCCAATGTTAGGTTTGAAAAAGCAAAGAATGTGCAAAATAAGCACAGTTGTAATAGTGGCAAAACAGTTATGCATTATATGCCAGACACTGTTCTAAGAACTTTAAATATATTCACTTAATTCATTCTTGTTTGGTTTCTATGAAGGAGGTACTCTTATTATCTGTATTTTACAAATGAGAAAACTGAGTCAAAGGAAACATAAGGAACTTGCCCAAGGTCGCGCAGCCAGGATTCAGGTCCAGTCTGGCTGTGAGCCCTTGCTTCGGTCACTATGCTATCCTGCCTCTCTTCAGTATAATAATGTTAAATAGCTTATGAGGATTTAGTATGTCCTTGCGAATAATTTTATACTTGCAGAAAACCTAATTAAATAGGTACTGTCATTATTCCCATTTCACAGCTGAGGAAGAAACTGAGGCACAGAGAGGTTATTTAACTTCCCCAAAGTCTCATGGCTTGTAAGTGGCAGAGTCAGGATTTGAGCTTAGGCCCAGAGCCTGTATTCTTAATCTCCCTGTATCTTATGTAGAACTAGCAGAGATCTGAGAAATCATATAGGGATTTGGGGCCAGCAGAGTCCAACCAATTAAAATAATTAAACTCCAGGTATCTGTGCCCTAGATTTCCAGGGGATGAAACTAAGGCCCAGGTGGAAAGTATAGAACTGCGATGTGAAGCCGTGGCTGCCCTCAACCTTTGTATTATGACACCTCCTGCACTCATTCGCGCTCAGCAGGGTGGACCACGCCTGTCTCAGGATAAACTTAACAGGCTCGCTATACATTGCACGGTACGCCACACACTGTATGTTGGAGAAACTAAAATGTGCTTAATTTTAGAATGTCACTTTCATTTTTTATGAGGGCATACATCAAAAAATGCAAATTATGAAAGGCAGACATTTCTCACATTTTCCAAATTCTGAAAAAAAGGTGTCAGTTGTGAGGTCTTTTGGAAGAATTGGACTATTTTTCATTTGCTGGAACAGGAGGCAGGGCTTTCTCAATAGGTTATTTCTCATCTGCACCGACGCATTAAGTGAGGTCTCCCATTATCTGCTGGCGGCCCTGCGCACAATGTGCTTCATTAGTGTGTTCAAGCCCTTTCCTTGGTTCTGGTGTCACAACTTTACATGACTGAATGCCACTACCCTTTGAGTCACTTCCTGTGTCCCTGGTTCACAGGCTTCCTCATCACAAACTGCACTATTTCTGCTTCTCTTCGACAAGTGCCCTTGCATACACCCCAGCCCTCGCCTCCGTATCACTTTACTCCTAGATTTCTGCCCCAGCACCACGAATTTCTTTTCCTTTGGTTTCTGTGGATGATCTGATTATGTGCCATCCTTGGCGAGCTCCTTCTTTCAGAAATTTCTACTCATGGTTAAGCATGTTTTCTCCCAGCTACACCTTGTATCCTTCCATTGGAATGTCCCACTGGTAGAGCAAACTGGCTTTTCGTTCATTTCTTTTAACACATGATATTCTTCAACTGTTTTTTAAAAAATGTATATATATATATATATATATATATATATATATATATAGCAGTCAGTACCACAAATATTTGTTCATATTATTAAGCAAAAATTAGATTTAAGTTCAAAGAATCATGTAAATATATTCATCCCGACAAATTCCATTATCAATTCTTATGCAGGACTTTGTAGTATTGATGATTTGGCTAATAAAAATGCTGTCAGAAGTTAAAAAATGCCTCTGGGGTAATGCTCACTTTCAGTAAGAGAGTTCTTAAAAACACTTGACAAATCTAGGGAACTCAGTCACATATTACAGATTTTTCCCTCTACACAGGCCACCATTTGTAAGCAAAGAGTCAACACAATTGTCAGAAAAGCTTCAACCATTCTCTCCAATTTATTTGATAGAAAAGAAAACATCTGGTTTAGGGTATGTGTTCAGAATATAGACTATTGTGAGGCATGATGCTGGTACCTGGTCAAGACAAGATTTTTTTTTTCTTTTCTTTTCTTTTCTTTTTGCTGGAACTGCCATTGGAATGTTGCTCACAGTTTTTATTTTGGAGAGGCCGAGAAAGCTTTCAGCATCTTTGGAACAGATTTATCTTCGGAAAATTATCAGGATTGGCCCTGTAGTTACATAAATATGTAGCAAGTACCCACCCATTGTCCTTGGTGATAGCAGTGAAGTCACCATAAATCAGAATGCTGATGTTGCAGATTAAGGTGCCAAGTGTTTTGCCCAGTGATGTAAGTGGGTATCTTTAGCCAGAACCATGCCCTTGAAGAGGGAGGGAAATGTTTTGCCCAAATGTGAAGATGCAATCTAGAGCAGGACCACTGGTATTTAAGTGATATTTAAAAATTAAATTTCACCAACCTTGTGAAATATATTTTCAACTATTTGAGTGTATTTAAATTTTTTGATACAGTTTTTTAAGACATTTTAAAAGATATTTTATATTTTTACATAGCATTCCAGTAAACACATGCCACAAATATATAACACTAACAAAAGTTTCTTATCTTTATCTTTATTACATGTAATACTCTCTGATATGCCTGTATATTCTATTTCACTGTCAGATTGTTAACGTTAGTCATGTCTCATTGAATTCATAGTATACTTTGACCTGTTAATGGATCATAATTTGTAGTTTGAAAAACACCAAACTATTGTGATTTGCTTTATCTAGGTCCAGTGGCCAATTACATTCTAGGAGGGGAGTGGCAGGAAATGAGCAAGGCGTCAACTGAGCAAAAGGAGCACCTTCTGCAATCTGTGCAGTCCAAGAGATCTGACTTCCTGGTGGTCAGCTGGCACTCTCCTCTGGAGTGCACCCACCAGTGCTTCTGTTGTCTGTATCCCAATCAATAATCTTTGGGTGGCTAATGTTATCTTTAAAAAAAAACCAAGAGCTGTGATTAGCAAACTAATTAAAGTTAGTTCATAGGCACCTTCTCCAGTTGTAGATCTGTGAGGACAGCAAGGGATACAGGAGAAGCAGGTCACTTTGGGGCAAATGGCTGATAAACATGCCCAACAGAACAGATGTGAGGAAAATGGGAGTGGTCCCTTGACTCCCAGAGTTCAATTGGTGAGGAAAACTCAGCAAAGGAAGGGTCTTCAAAGGATGGGGACTCAGAATCACTTAACTTTAGGTTATAAAAGGAAATATGACCTTATTTGGTAGTCAGAGACTGGTGCAGCCTGGAAATCCATAGGTCACATTTGAAATCGCAGTGTACAACAAGAAGGATTTTACTGACATTCCACTCTACTTAAACATGAGTGTTTTAGTTAAGAAGTAAACCCTTTCAGGATAATACTGTGGAAGAAAAGGAGGAAGGACTCCATTTGAGCCTAAGACATACCCACCGCTGAGTTTCAGATCTTTCTAGTGACTCAAACCAAGGGACACACCGTAATGGGATAACCCCTGAGGCAGGGGCCATCTGCATCTGGGGCTGTTTGGAAGGAAGCTAGTGGAGAAGGCTTGAAAAGTGTCTAGGAAAGAGGAAGATGGGGGGAAGAGCGTGGGATCCACTTTGTCTATCACTCCCCAGCCCACCTCCATGACCTAGATCAGCCCTCTCTGGGCTGTAGGCAAAATCAGGAGATGTGAGGAAGTTGCTCACAGTGCATTGGACCTGAGGAATTAAGTATGGATCCAATGAAGAGGAGATTCAAGGGAGTGCAGAGCTGCTTAGGAGCTGGAGAGACAGGGTTTGCATCTTGAGTACTGCTTGGAGAGTGTAGATGTTGGCACAAACATCAGCATTGTCACCCAAGGTCCTGGCATCAGTGACAGTAGTGACGCATGACCGCCCACGGGCTTTTCAGGTGGTGGACATGGGTCCATTGAACAGCACTGGAGTGGCTGAGGACAGCAGCTGCTGACATCTGCAGGAGAAGTGATCCTGTCTACCCCTCCAGATGGCTGTTCCCCAGGGAACATTACCATGAGACACAAAGAGCCAATGCTTTGTGCCTACTCCCCTGGGCCTATGCGTCTGCTTCTTACTCACACTTCTTGTCACTGATCTTCCAAATGTGCCCCTTCTAGGGCCTTGATTAACCAGCCAAACTATTTGCAACTGCCCAGAACTCTAATGTCATCACTTCAGGCCATTTTACCCTCCATATAAAGTGATGGCCAACTGCATTGTTCACAGATTTTCCCACTTTCCCTTTGCCACTGTCTTTTAGGGCCACTGTCCTTCAGGGCCATACCTGGCTGCTTTATGCCCCTGATCTTACGATTCTGAGGGTCTGATATTCCCAGATGATGATGGCAGCATCTATTGCATAATCATTTCATGTCTCATGGCCAGGAACTCATTCTGTATTAGGACCCAAAACATACCAGGTAACGCTCTTCAGATGGATAATATTTCTGTGCTGCAGAAGGCACACCCATGCTGCAGAACCCTACTGGTGTGTACCATGACTCTTGTATTAGTGTTTGCCAGAAAATCCATACACGATCTTTATCCACAACAGATCCCTATAGCACCATTAGACCCATTGGTTTATATCCAGCCTGGACCTGCTGCAAAGCCCTGGGCTCCACCGATAGCTGGCAGTATACCCAAGTGCTGCTATCCAAATCCAAAGCAGCTCACCAAGCACTATGATTCTTTCTTAGTGGTAGGAGGTCGCAAAGTGCAACTACTTAGCACTTGTCTCAAAGGGGATGTCCTGGTAAGTCCCAGACTACTGAACTTCTAAAAACTTCATTGATATGGCAATCCCTTTAATCTTTGTGGGGTTTATCTCCCACCCTCTGGCACACATGTGTCTTATTAGAACATGCAGAATACTTGTCACTTCCTGCTCACCAGGTCCAGTTAGCATGATGTCACTAATTTAGAGGATCAGCATGATGTTCTGTGACATGCTATAATGATCAAGTTCCTGCAGACTACATTATGGCACCAACAAGATAATATACCTCTTTGTTGAGGTAGTGAATATATACACCTGTCCTTCCCGCATACATGTGAATTTACTTTTGAGCCTCCTGTATAATGGGTATTAAAAATAATGCATTTACCAGATTAATAACCACATACTTTGTACCAGAGGCTGAGTTTGATCTGCCCAAGGAAAATTCCACATTTCTCCGTGGTACCTTGGATTGAGGCCATCATCTGCCATGATTCTCTGGCTTTTATAGAAGCCATAAAGTTAAATCAAATGGGAATATGATGGGAACCACCATCCCTACACCCTTTAAGTCTTTAATGATGATACTAGCCTCCGTAATTCCTCCCAGGATAGGGTATTAGTTCTGAATTATTATCTTGCTCAGAGAAAGATATCTGAATGTGTTCCTACAGTTTCAGGGCCTTCCATTTGGTCCTTTCCTCCATAATGGCACACCATAGACTATGCCTTAGTATTGTCTGTTCAAGGAATAGAAGCAGGAAGCACTTGTCCATCAGCTGTCATCCTCACATTGGTCAGCGCTGTCCGCTGAGTTTCAATCCCTCAACCCTTCCAGATTTTCCATGCATAAGAGCCAAGTAGCCACTGTATCAGAGATGTCCCAGGGGATAAGAACATGATGTAGCTGAAGTGAGGCACTATCAAAATATACTTGCACAAAACTAGTTGTCACTGCTGTGGTTAGAGTAAAAGGTGAGGCAAGGTGAAATGAGGTGGTGTACACAAGGTATCCTATATATATGGCACACTACCAATCTGTACTACTTACTAATTACTGTCTCCCCCACCCCATCTAATTCATTACTGAATTGCTATCTCTAGAATAACATATCATTGGCTTGCTCAACTCTGAACTTGATGATGCCATCAAGTAAAGATTAGGCCTTCCACCAACTATCTTGGTCCTTAGAGACTTCATATCCCTCCCCAAGTGCAAAAGGAAGTGATTGAAACTTCTCTGGTAAAGCATTAGAGTGCCTGGAATGGGTGTATTCATTCTAACTGGGTTTATCCAACTGAAGAAGAAACCTGGTCAATTTCACGTGCCCCACAAAAAGCATAGAATACCATAGGTTCCCTTGAGGCATGTTAGATGAGGCAGGGTCCTGAAAGATAGAGTGTAGAAGGTAGCCTCTACATTCAATTATAAAATTTAAAAAGTAAAAATCTAATTTTTTCACCAGGTAAAAGGAAGTCCATGGCAGGCAGCCTACTGTTGATGAAAAGTCCCTTCCCTTCACCAGCTACTTGGGAGAAATCCCCTGGCAACTGCATTGAGGCCCTAGGCTAGGCAATTAGGTGAGCAATACAGCCCATGACAGAAGCTACTTGATTCCAAAAACAAAAACTGGGGAAGGAATAGTGCCAGACCCTCAAGAGGAATCTTAGGAACTGTGGCTGGATCAAGGCACAAGGTTGCAGTGCCAGTTCCCTGAATAACACAGAGAAGAAGAAGCTAAAAAATCTGCAGGAAGAGCCTCATTTAGGTAAAAATGATAATCCTTATGTTCACAGAGCCTTATACTTCATGAAACTTTTGCCTCCAGGGTTTTCTTCTTTTGTTTTGATCTCAACTACAGGAGAATAGGGGGCCTACCCTGCAGCCTCCCCTTCTGATTTCTAAACTTGCAAATTTGCTCTTCTTCATATTTTGGTCCTGAACCCTTTGAAGAGGTAGGACATTAACACTGTGCTTCTAAATGTGTCTGAAACAAATGGTCACTGCTGTTGTAAGCATTCTCTTCCTAGTCAGGCATAAAGCCTTCAACTCCTGAATCAAAAGTTGATATGTTATCCCCCTGTTTTGCACATCTGTTTTTTCTAAATTTTCTATGATGAACATATACAGACAGTCCTTGCTTTGCACAGTTCCTGTGTGCATAAACTTCAGTTACCATGGTTTAAATAAGACCAGTCCCCCAGCAACACAGTTCAAATTTCAGTTACCACGGTATATTAACTGTGAAACTTCACTGCTCGCTCTCGAGTACCCAAATCACTACATAAATAACAGAAGCATGTCGTGATCAGCAGCCGACCACGTCCCCCCTTCCACAGTTTGTCCAGGCTTGGTCCACGCATGTCTATTACACAGTTCATTCACAGATAGCAAACTGAGTGGTTGTGCTGTCTGTCTCCTTGTCTCCCGGTGATAAACCCACATGACACTTCACAAAAACAGGTAATCCAAAGAGGCAATTGGCCAAGATGAAATGAGGCAAAGACATGAGAAATGGTAACACTCAGAGTGAAATTCAAACCAAACATAAATGGAGTGATGGTAGAAAGAGCTGACTGTGGGAATGTGGACACGGCCTAGATCCGCAGCTGGAGAAGCTTAAGGAAGGTGAATTTACCGACACCAGTAAGAAAGTGATTGTGAAGAAAAAGATGAAGATGCTCCAAAGGAAGTGACACCGGCCAAAAAAAACCTCACATTAAAGGAACTCTCAGAGATATTTCATGACATTGACAAAGGATAAAATATTGGCAGCTAATCCAAACTTAGAAAGGATATGACCGTTCACCAAGGCATAGAAAAGTATGCTTACTCCATTTC
>NW_012137192.1:3704568-3714623 GCF_000956105.1 Propithecus coquereli
ATATTTTGACATTTCTTAGTACAGTTCTTTTAGTAACAATATTTTGTATAAAAATTATTATCAGAGGTGTGTTATAACATTTATTTTTATTTTCAAATTACCTGGTAACCATTGTTAATAGTTTGATATACAAACACTAAGGTAACCAGTATTAGTAGTTTGATATATTTGCATTTGCACTTTTCTCTGTGCTTACTACACATACACACATACATAGGTATGCACACACACACACACACACACACACACAGACACCATATGTACATATACATGTAAGAAATTGTATTTTTTCTTCTAAGAAAAACAGGATCATCCTGTAGACAAGTATTTGAAACTCACTTATTTACCTAACAGTATTATCACAAGTATCTCTCCAAATCAATGCATTAGTATCTAACTATTTTTAATAGCTGCAAAATATTTCAAAGTATAGAACAATCATAATTTATCCAATGATAAATTATCTCGCTACTTATGGATGTTTAATTTTTTTCTGGTTTTTTTTTTTTTTTGCCCCTATAAACAAGCCTACAATAAACACCCAGGGTGTGCTTGCACCTCCACATGTATCTTTATGGGTGGACTTTGTAGCTGACCCTCCGACATTCACTCCCAGACAACTAGTCAAAGCCAAGAATAATTCCATCGCCTTGTTAGTGATTGGTGAGAAATGGACAAATGACCTGCTTCTGGCCAATGAATGTGAGGGGAAGTTGATCATGGAAGTTCTATGATGTGATGTATACAACTGATTCAAACACCTTCCTCCAGTCCAAAGATAAAAACAGCAATGAGCATGAAGAAACAGAGGGAAAGAGCCAGGGTCCTCAATGACATTTTGACACACCTGAATTAACCAACTTTAGAGTCTGCTCTGCTTTCTGGTCTTCCTTTCAAGTGAGATATTCATTTCTTATTGTTTAAGCCAATTTTGGTTTTCTGTTCGTTATAGCAAAGAGCCCATCCTAACAGATATACCTTATTATAGTTTTATTTCCATGACAAAAATTTGCAAAAGAAGGTTTGCCATATTATTATTGTATTTGAGTCTGACAGGTTACTATCCAAAAATATTGTAACAATGCATATTTCCACCAGTGATGGTATATGGGAATGCTGATATTCCCCATACTTTCACAAGAAAGAGAAATTGTCAATTATATGAGTTGCAATTCAGTTTCAAGTAACAGGTAACTAACCCAACATGATTTAAATTAAAAAATTAAAATTTATTTGGTTCATATAACTGAACAGTCCAAGAGTAAACGTGGATTCAGATAAGGCTTGATTCATAGTATATGTTGTATTGTTACCATGGAACAGAAGGAATTAATGCAGAGCAAGAAGAAAAACAATATATTGGAGTTTATTACACCAATGTTTTTAATTTTTCCCAATATTATAGATGAAAAAAAATATCATTTTTATTTTCATTTCCCTAACCTCTGCTGGTCAAAGTGGGATTTGAATACGAATCAGCAGATCCAGAAATTCTTTTACCAATATCCTATATTATATTCTCCTCATCATTTCCATTTGAACTACAAAAAGGCAAGAAAGAAATAAAATACTGTCTATCAGATCTATGAAGATGACAAAAGATTTGGAAATTCTGCCTGGGAAAAGTTAGTGATATGTTAAATTTGTAAAGGCTACAAAATAACGTAACTTCTCAAGAACAATGAAGGGTTTAATTGTTGCCTGTTATTGAGGAAGAATCATTAAAAGATACTAAGCAGCTGGCAGAAGAGGAAAGAGATTGAATTGGAGGCAGAGGGAATCAGTTCAGTCACAACAATTATATTTCTCAACAGGAATGTTATAACACAGGGATGGGTATAGTAGACCTATGTTGTTGGTCTGCTCTGCTCCCTCCTCCAGCTCATGTGGTCCTGATGGAACTGTGAATAATGATGCCACCCTCCTCCCAACTCAAGAGCCATCACATGACCCAGGCTGACCAATCAACATGCCCCATCCTTCTGGTCATGGCTAATGGCTCCAAATGGGCATGTGATACGCGTGGAGCCCATTAGAGTCCTCCTTAGGATTTTCTGCCAGAATATTCAGCATAGAATACCTCTCTTCCACTGGGGTTGACAACCTGGCATCTCTATGAAGCCAGTTGTACCCTGGAATTTCCAACTTATATAAGTCAGTAAATTTCCTATTTTGCCTGGGCAGATTACTGTTTTCCAACAAAAAGTTTTTAGCCAATATACTAGGTCACTCACAGGTCTGTTGTAGCTCCTTCTGAGCCTATTAATATGAGATGACTTATGTGCAGAAGGAGGATGGTCAGACAAAACCTCTGGAGATTGGTCATATCTCACCAGGGATTCCATGGTGAGTGTAATGAGAAGAAGAAAGAATGTAGGGCTAGTGTGATTCTTACTTCAAATTCTGGGAAATGCATCCATTGCTCCCACATTCCTTAAATATGATTCCAGAACTCATAGGTGACAGAGAGCTAAGTGATTTACAGTGTGCAATGGATAAAGTTATAATCTTTCTTCCTTTATTTCATGAGAAATGAGAAGTTGATTCCTATTTACAATCATTCATATGAACCAGATTCTGGACCAAGTGTCAGCTGCTGTGTGATCAGTCAAAACAGTCATTTCTAAAACTCATTCAGTTGAGGCAATTTATCAGGATGTGAGTTAGAAGCAAAGATATAATGAATCAAAACTAACTGCGGCCAAGTTAGTGCCTTTCTGAGAGCCTTTGTAACTTTGGGTTTCAAGGGAACAGAAAAAGGAGCTGAACTGAGCTCTGACCCTCAGGTGTTTAGAATCTGATGGAAGGGGAATAACATCAAGCCATAATATGAGTGGCCGCCATTTGTGGAGCTGCTTCTGCACACCACGCACGCTGCACATTTTATCCCACTTAATAATCCTACAACTATTTTGTAAAGGAGGCATTTTTAACCCATGGATATTCACATGGGGAAACTGAGGCTCACAGAAATCAAGGTCTGCCTAGGGTCACCTAACTGGTACATGAACGATCTAGGAGTCATGCTCATTTCTAGCTTGTCTGAGGCCTGTGCTCTTTCCCAAACTCCGCATTTGTCCCACAGCGTCATGTGGCCATCTACAGCTGTGTTCATCAACAGCTTAAGGCATTCCTTCAAGAACTACACTTCCAGGCAAGGCCTGTGAAGGAATCGAATCGCACCCACAATCATTACAGTATTGCTTGGTCTTCTCTTCTAGAAGGGTGTTCTTCTAGAGGAACTGCTTACTGCCTTGAAATGCTCTCTTATTTATAATCTCAGTTCAAATGTTGTGTATATCCCAGTAAACAAATAGCTTTTTTTATTTTTTGCCACTGGCTTAACAACGCATTATTGCCACTCACAACAAGTCATAATATGCTAATCTATGGTAAGTCACATGACACAATTTATATTACAGACATTGCCCTGATTATATGTCTCCCTAACTGAAATGTTTACATGGTTGTGATGGAATCGATTTACTAATTTTGCAGTGTTCACAGATTTCCCCTCTCCCCCAACCTGCCAGAGAGATCCTGTAATTACCTGCCCAGTTTTCCTCCTTAGGAGACATGAGAAAATAATAGAATTCCTCTAATTATTTTGTGCTTGTTTATGCCTCTATAAATCTGACTCTTCTCCTAGATGAAATCACCTGGGACACAGCTTTAGAGCTCCACAGTGACACCTGTGAAAAGTTAACAGTACACCAGGCACAGAAACACACGTGCCTGGTGGCAGGGCAAGATGGGATGATTCCTGGAGCCAGATCATCCCCGATGTGTTCCTTGCAGTGTATCGGGGGATTACATGAAATAATATGCGTGAAAAACTCTTTCTTAACTGCAAAGCACTATGCAAATGTGAGCTGTTAAACCAGGTGGTGTGTGCAGTGGAGATTACCTTTTGCCAGGGGGTAATCATTTCAGTTTATATAACACTTTTCACTCCAGGAGCCCCAAACCCTGGTGAATATTATCCTAAGAAATATCACTTGAAGTAAAATGCACATACATAAACAGAGTCTAGCAAATGGAGGCACCAATTATGATGACAATGACAAAGGTCTTAAATGAGAACATAAACATTTTGACATCCCTGCTCTTAAGGATGTTGCCACTGTAGTCACAACACCTTCTGAGGGGAAAATCAACTCTCAACATCAATATTCCCCATCAGTGTTGACTGTTTGGGGGAGGGGCGCAGGAAGAGGGGAACAGAAGTGAGAAAACATTTTAAAATATGAATTTTATTTTCCATAGCAATACATCAGAAAACTCATAAAACTCCACGACTCTTTCAAGAGTTTCTTTTTGTTTTCCAATGGTAATGGGAGAGAAAATAAGCTGTCATTATCGGAATGATCAAACACAGAGAGAAAAGAGGCAGAGGTAAGTAAAACACCAATTACAGCGTTGCCAATCTGTGTGAATTGGGCTCCTTCCAAATGACAGTGCAAATGGATCTGAGGACAGGAGAAGGGGACGCGCAGGGGGCAGGGAAAAGAAAGCTGCCAAAATACAAGACAGGGAGGCTTAGAGAAATTGCCCCCTGGCGCTCTGGCAACAGTTCAATCAGGCAGATCCCCGTACATTCCCATGCACCAATTCCATTGTGTGTGTTCACTTGCAGATTTGGCTTCTGGCTTGCTCCCTTTGTTTGGGTAGCTAGGCATGAAAAAGAATCATCTGCAACCAGAGCTCAACTTAATTCCCAAGTCCTCTCTGGAAACTATCTGTTGGCATCATGAAACGCTCTGTGTAAAAGGCGAGGCTTTGACTGATCAAAAGTGGGATTCAGATCCTCCATCAGAGTCTTTGTGGATAAAGCTAAGCCAATTCTTGGAAAGTGACAGAAGAGCCCTGCACCTCTGGCATAATTTGCATCGCCCCAGCGTCTCCGTGTTCTTGCCAACGACAGACAGGAACCCCCGACAATTTTTCCCCTCTCCTTGCAAACACAATGATGGCACAGCTGTTTTCTCACTATAAAATGTAGTCACTCCTCTCTGTCACTCCAGCCTACAGCAAAAGGTTAACTTACATTACTGATTGAACTACTATGTGTCATAGGAAGAAACACAAAAGAAATTCACCAAGAGAGGTTCTACGATTTCTGATCATTTCCTCTACATCCCCACACCTAAATCTGAGCATGGCGCTCAGTCGATAGCGAATGAACGTGGGACAAGAAATTTGGATAAAAATTGCATTGCCTGCTGTTTTCAGAAATCTTCATACGAGGTGATTTTAATGTCTGCCTTTTTTCCCAATGGGTCAGGGAAGCCACTGTATATAATTAATATAATTGCTTTGATTTGTATCATGTACCTACTAGGTTCAAGACAGATTCTAGAGTGCTCTGAAAAACACAATAAAAATTGGCAGAAATAATGACTGAATAGACTTCTGGTAAATATAAAAGATTGAACACACAGATTTTCTTTTCCTTTTCCAAACCCCTCTAAAATGACAAAAAAATTTAAGGATAAGAATAAAACATGAACCCATAAAAACAAACAGAAAAGAAAATGACAAGAGACAATAGACCGCTGCAAAATTTTGGAAATGGCAACCCAAGAGGGGAGAGGGGAAGGGACACAGGAAAGGGAGTCACCCAGGAGACGCAAACCAATTGGTGCCTCTGAATCATCAGGAAGTCTCAGAATTGAGGATGCCAGGTGCCTCTGAAAGCAGGAGTGCTGAGTAGGGTTGAACACAGGACAACTGACCGAAAGTCTTTGTAGGGAAAGCGCAAACTCCCAGGTCCCCTCAATAGCCCTTTGTGGCCTGGCCGCCAACTCTGCCTGCTCCAGCAGAGCCCCAAAAGCATCCTCCCTGGAGATGCTGACACACAGGTATTCCAGACTTGGGAACACCAGACACAGCTGAGGCGCCACAATTACAGGAGGAAACTAAGTGAAAAAAATCACATAATAAACCAAAAGTCCAACCCAACTCCACCTCCTTCTTTATGTCAGTTCTCAGAAATACTGTATTGCCACTCAAGCTTACAACTGCAGACAGGAGAGAGAAAACTACTCATGAAGCATTAGGAGTGAGAATGGCATCATCTTCTCAGTAGCAACACTAGCAGCTTGACCTCGATTTACTCTGATTCAATCCCACCTCCCACATAGCTCCACATACTTGGTTCTATGGCTTTTATTTCAAACACGGGTGCCCACAAAATATTGGCATTTGCCTCTTAAAATATAGCATATCCATTTAGCTCCTTGTGACCAAAGAGATGGCCTTGGTTTTTCGGCCTAAATTGAGATTAAGGAACCGCCTTAGCAAAGGAAAAGATCAGCATAAATTTTGCCCCTAGACCCTCTGTTTGGGTAGTAGTTTACTCTCAATTCCCTGTTTTCCTCTTTTGATTATAACCTAATTGGGAAGTGTAGCAGCCAATCCCAGATATGTTCCTGATTCCTGCAATGTAGCCAAAGACTGATTTCATCACTCGCTCCCTTTTTTGCTGGTGATTGGAGGAGCAATTGGATCATGAGCTTGGTTTGATGATTAAATAAATGGCTTGGTGACATTTACAGTGGCAGCTTTCCAGATCTGCAATCACCATAAAACTGTAGATGCAAATAATGAACCTGGGGTGGAGTCACTGGATTCAGGGACCATGGATTTGATATTACCTCACCACTGGAACATCGGCCTTGATTTCCCTTTCTTGGCTGTATTCGGGGGCTAGAAGCCAGTTCCTCAACAACTACGTAATGAAGACAAGAAGATGATGCACAGAAAGTCCACCATAGCTATGGAACTGACAGCAGCCAGCATGCTTGACACATTCTGTAATTCTGTTGTTACAAGTGTCCATTTAATGGAGGAGGAGGAGGAATAATATCATCTTTTTAGGTGAGAAGGACATGACCACATTTGCTTTCAGCAAACCAATAGAAAAGTCAATTCACATAATCTGAAGAGGAAAATGAGAACTTAATTTTTTCATACCAGGCAGAATTTAAGAGAGAAAATTCCTAGGGACTCAAATGGATACCCTCTGCCCTGCCTCTGGTTCCTGGATTTTGTGTTTGGACTTGGTCTTTCTGCTTTTTCTATTTTGCCCCTAGCAAGACTGGCCCCACTTTACCCATAAGGAGGAAATTTGCACATTTCCAAGTTAAAATGTTGAGTGAACCAGAGAAGGTAGTGTTATTAACTGAATGGCAATAAAGAAAAAGCAGCAATTGAGGGGAAAAAAATGATAAGTTTGTTTGGAGGCATGGTCAATTTGAGATACCCCTTGCAGAACATTCAGATTGAGGTTCTTAAGAGCACTGAAGATGTTGTTACAAGGTAACTAGAAAACTGGGATCTGAGCTCAGGGGATCAATTTAGTCTGGTAGATTTGGAATTCATTTGATTAGAGAATAAAATTAAAGCAAAAATCTTGGATAAAACCATCAAAGGTTAAGGAGAAGTGTTTAAAAAAAATAGAAGGCTGTTTCAGTCCAGGTAGAGCTAGATTATGCTGCAGTAGCAAACAATGCCAAAATCTCAGTGACTTAATACATCAAAGGTTTATTTCTGATTCACACTTTATGTCAAGAGTTGACTTTGAGAGGCAGGGCATGATGGCTCATGCCTGTAATCCTAGCACTTTGGGAGGTCAAGGTTAGGGATTGCTTGAGACCAGAAGTTTGAAAGAAGCCTAAGCAAGAGCAAGACCCTGTCTCTACAAAAAATAGAAAAATTATTTGGGCATGGTAATATTGTGCCTGTAGTCCCAGCTACTCAGGAGGCTGAGGCAGGAGGATTGCTTGAGCCCAGAATTTGAGGCTGCAGTGAGCTATGATCACACCACTGCACTGTAGCCTGGGTGACAGAGGGAGACTCTGTCTCTAAAATCAGACATAGGAAGAGGATCAGGAGAGCAAAAATCATGGATGACTAGAAGGAAGGAGACAGTGAAGAAAGAAGCAAGTGATCAATGCAGAAGTTTCTAATAGAAAGGTGCCATGCACGGGAAGGCAGAGGGATTTAATGACAAGGCCAGCTGGCTATCTCACCAGGGAAACTGTAAGAGATGGCACTCATTTCCTTGATGGATTTCTCAGGGTCACAATTCCTTTGCCTCAGCCTAACCCTAATCCCACACCTAACCTAAATTATATATGGGGCTACTTTAGCCTGTTGCCACTGAACATTCTAAATGTCTAATTCCAAACTGTTATTTCAAAGCTCTTATTTTATTCTTATTAAGCAAACTTCTGCTTATGGTTTCACTTACCTTGAATGTCTATCTTCAGTAAGTGAAAGTGTTAGTCATATAGACACAGAGCATTTCAGACCACATGCCAACTCAACTGCTCATTGGGTAAGTTTAAAACCCAGTATTCCAATTTTATACTTTAGCATACTGAACTTGGTATATATGAGTCTCCCACTACATGGTTCCACCCTTGATATGCAGACAAATGTAAGGCCTACAAGCCTGATGTGTAATATTTGATTTTCTATAATGAGCATTTAGAAGTAAGGAAAAATCCAATAAAAGCAAATATCCTATTGAAGAGAGACAGAGGGAGGAATAAAAATGTGAAATCAAGAGGAGGATGAGCTGGATAATAAAGAATTAAGACGTAAATGAAATGGGACAAAGACCATGAGTAGAGACTGCAATTTCAGAAACTTAAAGAGCTTGATGGCCTTTTTATTTTTGCTAAATTTAAAACAGGACTTCAATTGTTTACAGACTATAAAGTAAATGCAACTTGGTAAAAAATTTAAGTTAAGGTTATTGATGGTGGAATGAAAATACCAAACTAGAATACATATCAGAAGCCAAATATGTACCAGATTTTTCTATTTCTAAAAATAAGCATGCTAGAAATTGCTAAATAAATTATATTAGAACAAGATTATATATTATAGTATTATATACAGTATACATTATTATATAATGAATTATAACACATTATAATACAATGGAATACAATTCAGTCATCAAAACTAGATTGTTAGAGATTATTAAATGGCACAGGAAAAAAGATTGCCCCAACATAATGTTCAGTGGGTAAAACAACAGGACTTTTTAAAGTGTGTGCATTATTTTACCAACTTTGATAACAGAAAAGACTGGGAGATCTCAAGAATAGATGTGGAAGTGGTAGTGTGATTATGGCTGATTTTTATTTTATTCTTTATACTTTCCTGTGATTTTCAATTTTTCTCTAATGAACTTGAGTTCTTTTATGATAATGTAAATTACTTTTATAGAGAAGCATGCTTCCATTAGCAATTCTGTTTTTCAATTATTTTTGTTAGTTTTATTGGAATTAAAAACTCATTAGATACATTAAATGTAACATTTTTAAATGCTCAGGGTATATATGCTCCCAACTGCTTTTAAAATGAAGTTGTAATTAGATGGAATAAGAGAATTGAGAATAGAAAAGTTCTCTGAAGGTAACAGCAAAGACATAAAATACCCTATTTCAAATATTGTAAAATACCATATAAATGGTAATCTTTTGGGCATATTTTACAGAATGCAATATATATAAATTAAAACCTGACTTTAGATCCACTCATAGATTTTAATACAAATAGAATAAGTTTCCAGATTTCAAACTGAGCTAAAAGTTTATTTTTACATTATATGAAAATGAAATAAGCAAACCAATATTGAAAACAAGTTATAGAGGAAACAGTCCACATGCTAGAAGAATACGCTATTTTCAAATAGTGGAACCATCCGTTACATACTTGTAACATACATGTTAATTAACAATTAATACTCGGTTGGGCACGGTGGCTCATGCCTGTAATCCTAGCTCTCTGGGAGGCCGAGGTGGGAGGATTGTTTGAGCTCAGGAGTTCGAGACCAGCCTGAGCAAGAGCGAGACCCCATCTCTACTAAAAACAGAAAGAAATTAGGTGGACAACTAAAAATATATGGAAAGAATTAGCTGGGCATGGTGGTGCATGCCTGTAGTCCCAGCTACTTGGGAGGCTGAGCCAGAAGGATTGCTTGAGCCCAGGAGTTTGAGGTTGCTGTGAACTAGGCTGACACCATGGCACTCTAACCC
>NW_012137192.1:3715195-3717759 GCF_000956105.1 Propithecus coquereli
TATGCTTTAGAGTAAAAGGCCTGCAGTGGGGAATAGGATGCTCATCTCTATTCCCCCATCAGTGCCACTTTCCCATGACCCTGGCTCCATCCTCCCACCACTCGGCTACCAATGGATCGTCCAGGATGGAAGCAGAGACAGCAGGAAGGTAAAGGGAGGAAAGGTCTTATTTGGCTGATGTGGATATAAGCTGGTTATCTGTCCTCTGGCTCTGGCTGATGTTTCAGGCTGGATTTTATTCTCTCACTCTAGCACCTGTGGCCCCCTCAGCCCCTGCCCTGCTGGACCCTTCCAGCTGGAATTCCTTCAGCTCAGGCAGTGCCTCTCCTTTAACCAGCTGGTTACAATGCCCCTCTGCTTCTCTGTCCAGTGAAAGTGCCAGCCTCTTTTTGCTGAGGATACTTTACCCATTCCAGGAAGACCTCTGGGTCAGAATCCTTGTAAAACAACTCAGACCCACATTCCTATTGTGGGTTTTATTTGGTCCCTAAAGGAGCACAGCTTTGGCCTGGCATGAGCTAAAATGCAGTTACTTCCTAAATGCGGCCCCGCTGTGCTGACACAGTTCCCTTTAGCCAATCTCTCACTCAAAGACTTTTTTCCTTGGCATGAGCCAAATGCCTGCCTGTGTCCCCAAGTTTTAAAAGATACCTATCAAACTCTCCTTAAAGTTCTCACATGGCCAGAGGAGGGGGGAGTGTCAGATAAAAAGAATGCAAAGCTAAAGGTAAGATAAGGATCACAAAACCTGTTTTCATCCATCTTCTTTAGAAGTCATTGATAGGTGGGCTAATACTTTGCCTTGGAATGTGACTGTATTTGGCATCCTTGTTCTTGGGGCCTCAGTGAAAACTGGAACAAAGAGTCCTGTTTTAACTTTATCTTCCTTCTGTGCAATTTCTCCAATACTGTTCAGCTTCCAAGGTGAAGAGAAAGAAGATGGTTTGGTTCAAGTTATGTCAAATAGGAATGATGAAAAATAGACCGGCTAGGGGTGTTGGGCTCTGGCAAGAGTCATTTAATTGATGCGCCACAGAATCCAGGCTGGAGAAGGGAAGAAGGAAAGAAGATCAGTGGACTAAAGGGCTCAGGAGGGTGCAGAATGTAGGAGGAATGGTTGAGCAAACATTCTGGAAAGATACTTTTAAGAGTTGACTGGCTAAAGGGAATGGAGATGAGAAACAGAGCACTCGTTGGCGTTTGGAGCCCTATGGACTGGCCAGTGATTACGGGACTGTTGGCAGGATTAGCGTATTGGGGAGGAGAGCTGGGTTTCAGGGCATAATGATGAACTCCATTTTGAACAAACTGAACTTAAGGGGATAGTGAGACATGTCACAAGTGGACATGTCACCAAAGGGCTGGAGCTCACAAGAACAGCAGGGCTCAAGATGTACCTTTCAGAGCTAGGATCAGCGATATTATTATTAGCAGGATAAAGAGAACCTGCTAACAGAGAAGAAATGGAGCTCTCTGTCATCCGAGAGAAAGGGGTGCATCTGAGAGTCAAGCTAATCTGTTCTAAAGAGTGCTTTATCCAGAAATACCTCCTCTTCCTTCCTAATCACCTTTTTCACCTGGGCTGGGCGCAGTGGCTCACATCTGTAAACCTAACACTTTGCGAGTCCGTGGTGGGAGGATCACTTGAGCCCAGAAGTTCGAGACCAGCCTGGGAAATAGCAGGACCCCCTTCTCTACAAAAAATTTTTAAAAACTTAGCCAGGCATGGTGGCACACACCTGTAGTCCCAGCTACTCAGGAGGCTGAGGTAGAAGTATCACTAGAGCTCAGGAGTTTGAGGTTGCAGTGAGCTATGATGACACCACTGCACTCTAGCCAGGGTAACGGAGTGAGACTCTGTCTCAATAAATAAATAAATAAATATAAATAAGTAACCTTTCTCACTTGGCTATGCAACTAAACCTCCTACACCTTAAGCCTAAGATTCCACATCCATAAAATGAAGAGAATAATAGCATCCACCTTCCAGCGCTGTGGTGAAGGTATCATCAGCTTTTACTAGCTGTTGGCTGTCTCAGCTCCTAGAAGCTGCGCCTCTCCATCAGCAGTTCTCTACATAGCTATATGCTTCCTATCAGGCCAGCAGGAAAGTTTTTCTCTGATTTCTTCCTGTTACCAGTCAGAGAAAATACTCTCTGCTCTTAAAGGACATTTGATTAGGGCAGGCCCATCCAAAACAATCCCCCTTTTCCCATACAACATATCATAATTAAGAGACAGATATCACATCAGATTTATATCTTCCACCCACACTCAAAGAGGAGGGAATTATACAAAGGCAAGGATCATTGGAGGCTATCTTAGAATTCTGCCTATCACATTTACGTACAGAACAGAATTTATGTTCCAAGCATTGCACAAAGCAAAGTGGGTGCAAAGATTAGAAATTGCCTTTGAGCTGCTCATCCTCCAGTCCAGCACTATCAAATACAGAAGCCACCAGCCACAGGTGGCTATTGAGCACTCCAAATGTACTTAATCCGAATTGTGATGTGCTGTAAAGGTAACATGCACACTAGATTTCAAATAATTAGTACCCCCCC
>NW_012137192.1:3718934-3726636 GCF_000956105.1 Propithecus coquereli
TGATCTAAGGGATGGGAAGTGCTAAGAACAATGCCTAGCACACTGAGTAAGTGTTCAATAAATGTTAATTAATATTTAATTCTCACAAAGACCCTGTGTCATAAATAATATTATCATTCCTATTTTACAGATAAGTAAACTGAGGCTTCAAGAGCTTAAGTTGCTCACCATAGGTCAGTTCTCAAATTTTAGTGTGCCCCCAAATCACCTGCAGGGCTTGTAAAAACACGAATTTCTGGGCCCCACCCTCAGAAATTTCAGTGCAGTGGCTCTTGGCGGGAAGGGGGTGGGCTGAGGACTTGCATATCTAACCAGTTCCCCAGAGATGCCCATATGCTGCCCTGGGGCTCACCTTGCTCGAGATCATACAGGTAACGAAGATTTTACCCCAGCTGTTCACACTCTGCACCATGACTCAATGCTCCCTCTTTGTCATGTTACAATAACAGAGCTTGAAGTGTCTAAAATTCAAGCTAATGTCAGAACTTAGACAACTTTAAAGAAACTATAAAAGATTTTTAAAAGCATAAAATGATTGACTCACATTACATATTGGAAAGTTCTGAACCAAAGAAGGCATCCATTCTCTAAGAAGCATGTCATTCATAAATTCTCATGAGTAAGGGTCTTTTGCTCACTTTCAGCAGCCCTACTAAACAAAGTTCTCTGTCTTAGCAATTCATGGAAGAGTTTTGGCCACCCATGTATGCTGGGAAAGCTGAGTAATATCTTTTCCGAATATGCATTTGGATGGACCTGCCCATGCAAATCATGGCCTAGTTCATATAGAAGAGGGATACACCACACCTTTATGACAAGGGTTTTCTCCAGAGAGAAAAAGAGGGCTATGGCATTAAGAGAAATTGACAAAGCTTTTAATTAGAATATAAATGTTTTTGCTCTTAAAAAAATTTGGGGCCAGGCATGGTGGCTCACACCTGTCATCCTAGCACTCTCAGAGGCTGAGGTATGAGGATCGCTTGAGGCCAGGAATTCGAGACCAGCCTGAGCTAGAGGGAGATCCCCTCGCTACAAAAAATAGGGGGGAAAAATTATCTGGGCATGGTGGTGTGCATCTTTAGTCCCAGCTACTTGGGAGGCTGAGGCAGAATGGCTTGAGCCCAGGAGTTGGAGGTTGCACTGAGCCATGATCACGCCACTGCACTCAGAGCCTGGGCAACATAGGGAGACTGTGTCTCAAAAAAAAAAATTGTTGAGATTTCTTAAAGCTGGTTGGTAAGTACACAGGCATTTGTTATACTATTTTATACATTTTTCTGAATCTTTGAACTGTTTTCTAAATACCTATTTTTAAAATGCCCACTACTCACTAAGAAAAACAACACATAGAGCACAAACAGACACAGCCCCACCTCCTGTGGAAGTTACTGCCCCATAAAGGAGGTAGCCTTGAATCAATTAATCATAATCATAGATAGGTGTATAGTTACGAAGTGCGATCAGTTTTACAAAGCTAAGGGTAAGAGTGCTATGAAAGCTTTTAACTCTGTTACCTGACTAGGACTCAGAGTCGGGGAATCCTTCCCTAAAGAAGTGGAAATTCAGCTATGAGCCAAAGGGTATGTGTTGGTGTTAACTAGGAAAGGTGGGTTGGGGCACAGGAGGAATTGTAAAAAGGCCAAGTGTTGGGAAGGAACAAGCGTTTTTCAAAGGAATGAAAGAATGTCTGTGTGTCTGAAGAACAGGGAGCAAGTAAAAGGGACACAAAATGAAGCTTAAGAAGTGGGCTAGGGCCAGACCATGCAGAACCATATTGAGAATTTTGGACTTTATTAGTGCCTTTGTAGAACAAGCCTTTGTTGTCACTTGAAAATAGGTTGAAACTACAAATGTTAAACCTTGACTATTAAGGAGCTATTAACCAGTGTTGTACTGGCAAACTGGCTCTCCAAATAGGGGGGAAAAAAAGGGTGTCCTGGATTTGCCAATTCCTGTGGTGTAAATACTTCCGCCATCTCTAATGTCAAGCTGTCTGTAGGATGTCACAGAACATCGAGTTCGGAAGAGATTTGTAGATCAGCTCTTGTGAGCTGATACAAACCAGCCTCAGCTCACCACTATACTATAACTTACTCTAAATGGAAATCATATTGTATACTTTGGTATTAGTAAAAAAACAGGCAGTTGTTGATGACAGACCAAATATAATGTATTTTTGGCAGAGAATATAAAATATTCTCTTGTTTTATAAGAGAAGTCACCAGGATGAATTTTAGGTTTTACCACTTTATGTAATAAAATCAGAATAAAACTATGATTTCAATCTAACCTTGAGTTTATAAGCCTCATTCATCCTTTGCTTCCTTATGCGTAGAACAAGGAATCCCTTGAAGGGATAAAATCTTTATTATTTTATGAAATGAAGTCTTTTATAATCAAAATCTAATTTATGTCCATTAGGGTTATAGCTGTCTGGTTTCATTGTCAGGGTGTGAGGACACAAAAAAAATCAGCCATCTGCTTGCTAGTAGTTGCTGACTCGTAAAATGGCATTTTCCCTCTTCTCTGTACGTAATCACCACTGAGGCTGGTTAAGAGATTTGACTTTGCATTTTCAACACCTAACCCTAAGCCTACCATCTAGTAAGTCAAGTATCTATATAATTAACGTAAGCAGTTTTTATATCCAAAATTTATTCCTTCAGGGCATGGTATTAATTCTACAGTTAAATTTTAGACACCTGATTTTCTAGAGCCACTCTCGGTGATGACTTACTATATACAATTTCTCTGAGGTCCTCGGGCGTCCCTGATTTTCTAAAGAAGTTTAGAAGAAAAAAAAAGTCAGTGCTGATGTTATCTCATGAATCCCAGTTTGGTAAACTATAGGTGTCTTCAATACCTTTTATACTTCAGGTTATACAGAAAGTAGAACTTGCTGGTTGCAAAGCTTTTTGAAACTGCAATGCATGGTCCCCTTGACAAAGAGTATAAAGCAGAATCCCCCAGCATTGTGACAATGGGCTGCAATAATCTCTCTTCTAAAATATTCCTGTATAATTCATTTATTGCATTAAATAAAAGTGAGTACTGGTACATTCTCAAATACAATATAATTTGAAATCTCTCCCAAGGACTTTTTGAAAAACACTCTATTACAGTCATTTACCATGATCCCCTCTTCACTCACACTTGCTTCAAGGGCTGTATTTAGAACCCTGAAGAGCCCCCAGGGGTGCATGGCCATAGGTTGGCCATATTGCTCTGAGAGACTTCCTAAATTTTTATTATGGACATGAATTTTCAAACATACCCCACATTAGAGAGAATAGTAGAATGAACCACCATGTACCCAACACCTATCATCAATAATTATCAATTCATAGCCAATCTTGTTTTCTCTCTATAGTCAACCTCTTCCCATTCACTCAATCCCATTTCAGATTCCTGAGAGGCTTTCAAAAGAAATCATGGAATCTTCTGTGGCAATAACTACTCACATTCCCTCCTGGAGATGTAGACTTTTTTTGTAGCCTTACAGTTTGAGCACAGCCATCAAAGAAGGAATGGACACATTTCCTGAGGCATTCTGTTTATGTGCTCAGGGTTTTTCATCAATCATGTAAAAGAGGATGACATTTTCAGCTCAAACCAAAGTGATTCATCAAGCTAGAGGGGTGGGTCATAGAGGACATGTGACACTTTCCAGTTTAACCTGCCGTGTGACTGTGAACACCTGTAATAGTCATCTTGCCATCAATCTCTCTCTGACCTTTCTGTGATGAGAGACACTGTTTACAGAATCCTGAACCCTACCTGTATAGTAAGAAATGATTTCAATATTTATTGTAGAAATCCTCAATTTGGAGAGTTTAAATTTAAAGCAAATCCAAAAGCAAATTCATACCTTATTGTATAAGTAAAGCAAATCATTGGAAAAAGCATTGGGGGAGAGAGAGAGGGAGATATCCTCTCAATCAGCAATTCTGTATCTATTAGTTTCCCTTAAAGAAACAAGCAAATCTTCAAAGATGTATTATTGTTCTATGGTGTTTATTACAGTGGATTGAATATTAGGAAAATACTGGAAACAATTATCAAAAAATAGGAGAATGTGGAACTAAACTACGGAATATCCATACAATGGAATATTATGAAGTCTTTGAAGAATGATGGGAAAATGTTTGTGATATGTTAAGTTTTAAAAGTTATATTTTTAATAAATAAATTGTGGAAAAAAAGAGATGGCAGAAGAACCTATAGATTAAAAGAGACGAGACTTTAACCAATTGCAATATATTGCACTGCTTTTATAAGGCTAAGCATGCAGACATACAAGAATACTGAGGAACTTTAAACACTTATAGTATTGAATGATACTATAAAATTTTTATAATTATTTTTAAATGTGATAATGGTATGTTATTATTTTTTAAGTTCTATATTTAGAGATGAAATGCTATGCTGATGGGGAATGTAAAGATATAGATGAAACAAGATTGATCAAGCTTTAGGGTTCATTATACACTATTCTCTACTTAGGTACATGATGAACATTACCTACTGCAAAAAGGTTTTTTTTTAAGTTATAAAACAGTATGTATACTGTGACCCATCTTTTTTTATTATTCTTCTACATGAAACATGACTTAGTATTTTAATATAGACATAATATGCTTTTTGTAATAAATAATTTGGCAACTTAAACTAATTTACACTAGACCTTAATCCCTCAAAATTTGCTGTGCTCCCATTATTCCTAACACACCACTTAGTTTAACAGTTCATAAACTTAAAAATAACAATGTTAGATGAACTCACATGTTGTCTTAAATTTAATTTGTTGATCTTCCATTATGCTACGGCCCCTATATCAGTGATGAAGTGGCTGCTACCCTATGGCCAATGAGCCCGATAATTCGTGCCCAGAGCAAGCAAGGAGATGAGCACCACTCATTTGAAACCTTGGGCTTTCAAGTTTTAATACAAAGCTAGACCTTCATAAACAAAGCAAGGAAGAAAACTGAATCTCTTAACAGGTGACTCTAGTGAATAAACAAAAACCTTTTTTATACAAATGACTTGGGTAATTTAGAAAAATCTTAAGAACCACTTTGCTTAAGTTAATAAGAAAATGTGATTACTCCAAGTACCAAGTTTGCTCTGTTAAGATGGGTAGATTTACCTTAGCCCCCAGATAGGGAAAAAATAAGTCTCTAAAACATAACATTTTCAAACTCCTAAAAGAAGCATTTCAGTTTTAAGTGGGCCTTCCTGAAATGACTGTGAGCATACAAAATGGAGTTAGGATAAATTAAATATAAAGAGGTTCTCACATCAGCCTCCGTTGACGGGTGGGCTGTGCTATATACTTGCTCCTGCTTAAAGACTCAGCCACAGATCCTGTGCGCAGGAAAGACAGCAGTTTGGAAACTGGATGATTATGATTCTGCTCGTACCCTCCAAGGCTCCAAATTGTTAAGTCACAAGAAAATTCTGCTTTGCTTCTAGTGTTGGTATCCCTTGCTGGACCTCTCAACTACAGGCCCTGAGATCATCCTCAGGTAGTTATGTTCTGTCCCACTCAGCTTCTGAGCCCAGGTTCGTCATCTGTCCAGAGTGAGTCTTCACCCCACCAGAGAGGGGTAGGGTGTGCCTTGATACCCCTATCCTTTAGCCAGATGGGTGCAAGGAGTAGAGTAGGAGGCTTCTGCCCTGGCCCCCCAGAACTTGTTTTGGTTTCATGATCGCTCCCCTGGTCCATACCCAGAGAGATGCCCTAAATCTCAGCCTTCTGCCCCAGGGGTGGCCCTTTATTTTGTTCCTCTGGTTACTATTAATAGTAACTACAGGCTGAGGTCTGGTTTCCTTCATAAGGGACCACCTGGAGCTACACTGCCCCCTGGTGGATACCATTCCTCCTGTGAGATCCCTGAAGACAGCCTGCCTGCTTCTCCTTCCACCTGGGGCACCCAAAGCTTTCCTTGGACAGGACTGAAACATAATTAGGACTGTGGGGTATTCCTCAATGGTATGCTGGAGCAGGAGCCAGCTGATAGATTTTCAGGATTTTTGCAAGTCAGACTGTAAAACGCAGCCATTATTAAAGTTGGAATTATATAAACTTATTAATTTACATTAAAAACAAGGGTCATAAATACTCAAAACTCATCACTTCTTAATTATCTTACTACATTTTATTAATACTATTGTCTATGCTCCTGGGGTATTTATATAGACTGTATTGTTATCTGTATGGTGGAAATTACCCCACTTACGAAATCATGACTGCATTGCAATCACATGTTGGCTATAGAGACGAGTTCAGTAGCAATCAACGAAAGCACTCTCTGAGAATCAACTGACCATGTGGAAATTAAAATAAAGGGTACTGTATATTTTATTTTATTTATAAATTGTGTGTTATGCATCCTTTGTATCAATAAAATGTATAAGTTGATGTATTTTTTTTTCCCAGAGATCCAATTGTTAAACATTTCCCAGCACACCTTCCACGTCCCAAGCTCAGTTCTGTAGTCTCATGAACTCACTCATTTCTGCTCACCTCCCACACTGACTTGAGCCTGCTGGAGGGTGGGAGGCTCATACCCAACCCACTCTTGATTTATCTTGTCCATATGCAGGGACATCATTAGCATAACACACCTGGCTTCTTCTGCTCCCCCAACGTTCCTCCCTCGTGGAGGCGCACTGACTTACCGGTTGGTGTTTTGGAAGGAGGAATGGGTCACGGATAGCCTAGCTCTTTTCCCTTTCTTAGAAGCCATCCACAGGAGGGGCATCTTTCTCCAGAGGCAAAGCCTGCCCTGTTCTGGTGTTGCCTGCGGGTGATGGGTAAGCCGACCAAATCCTGGAATTGCAATGTTAGGAACTGTATTTGCTCGAAGATAGAAGCTATGCTCTCCCAAGTAGCACCAATCAGTAAGGAGGACCATATATTGGCCTCCATCTGCTGACTCCTTTGTCTTATTTCTCAATTGATTCAAAAATTGAATGAGGAGGAGGAGTGCTCTTGATTGGGCCCCTTAGAAACTTCAAAAGGGTCCTCTCCCATCAGCCTTTGCTCCTGAGGTCACAGAATGCCTTGTGGCTGTGCCTGTAAGTATTGGTAAGCCCTTTCTATGATAAGAAGCCCCAACTGGCAAATTTATTTTATTCTAACCCCTTTTATTCCCAATATGTGTACGTAACTACCATAATGCTTACGCAACTGAGCACCTTTTTTTTTGTCAGACAGTACACATACGAATCTCACGTAGACCTTGAAAAACAAGTATTATTATGTCCCTTTACAGATGAGGAATTGTGACCTAGAGTGCTTAAGTAACTCGCCCAGGGTCAAAAAGTAACTGAGCCAGTTGCCCGATGCCAACGCCCTGGCTCTTTCCATTGCGCTTTCTCTCCCTTCTCTTTTCTTTCTCTTTCTTCCACCTCTACCTCTGCAATCTCCTCTCCTCTCCTCTTGCTCTCCCTCTCTCCTTCACCCATCCCTCTACCACTACCTCCCCTCATTTCCACATTTTCTAGCCCTTTGGCACTATAGAAAACTAAGGACGCATTTGAAACCTCAGAGATCTCAGTATATAAAAAAAATCTACAAAATCTTACCCCAGGCCGGGTGTGGTGGCTCACACCTGTAATCCTAGCTCTCCGGGAGGCCGAGGCGGGCGGATTGTTTGAGCTCAGGAGTTCGAAACCAGCCTGAGCAAGAGCGAGACCC
>NW_012137192.1:3727656-3787976 GCF_000956105.1 Propithecus coquereli
GAGAACTGTAGTTGCTATTATCATGGTTAGTCATTATTATGATTGTCCTACAACCTAACATTTACAGAAACCACACCATCCATCATGCTTGGGGAAGAGAAGGGTCTACTGAGACAAGTTCACAGAAGTTAGCTTTTGATGAATTTTGCCTGAGCTAGAGGTGGGAACTCCCCAGGGTTCTAGATAATAAGAAGATTCTTGCACACTATTGGGATGACCAGAAACTTTTACACACAACGGTGTTAAAATATGAAAAATAGGGCATGGCACAGGTGTTTGTGGACAGTGTGCAGACTGTCACAACGCTTGCTATAATCCCCTGGAGAAAGGACATGCTCAATAAATGAATTAATACGAAGCTGGGGAAAATGCTAGGCAAATTCTCATGCATGCTGAATGTGCTCTGCAGGTTGGTGGAAAACTAAATATCCAGTGATTATTCTTAAAACCTACTTCTGTATTACTCTTATTATACAAAGTGTTTTCACATATAATTATCTTATTAAATTACGGTAATAACCCTGCAAGGTCAGTATTATATACCCATCTGAAGGATAAATAAGCTGAGGCTTGCAGAGTTCACTTAGTTATTTGTCCTTTTCAGCTATCCAGTAATAAGTATCAGAGCAAATCTCCTTTCTACAATACTATACCACCTCCCTAATACTCCTTTCCCACAGAGGAGGAGGAAATGTGAAATGATAAAGCTATGGAGGAAAAGTCACATGCTGGGGCTGGGGACTCCCTTATAAAATAGAGGCTGTGAATGGACACAACCCAGCCAGGCAGGAATAGGTATTATCTTCATGGAGGGTAAACCTAGCATATGGCAGAACCTGCTGAGACTGCTCAAAGACATCTACTGCCAAGTTATAGGGAAATGAAACCCCATCAAAATAGAATATGGAAGCATCTCGAGATGCTGTGAAATTTGGGACATATAAAAGACTTAGAGGCACAAATTTTGAGAATAAAAACATGACATGAAAAATGAATGACTAGGTACACTCCTGGTGCTGGATTTTATTTCAGGGCCATAACTTCAAATGTAGGAATGACGGATATTTGGCTAAGAATGGAAAGCATTTTTCAAAGACTGAAAAGAATGTGTTTAGTCAGAGACCAACTCATCTGGCCCAAAGGGCTGTAAATGGAAAACAGATGGGAAGGGAGAAAAAAACACCTAGAGGAAACTGAAATGGGTTTCTGTGGGTAATATTAAGGAAAGCCTGGGAAGAATTTCAACAGTGAGGGAGGTGCCGAGTAATTCAATGAGAAAACAATTGGGAAAGACATCAGAAACAAAACATAGGCAGCCGATGTCCAGATATCATGCACAGAACATGAGCAACATAGTAACCTTGAGATTATAGCACCCGGCGACAAACAAGAGTTGGCGAGATGGAACAGATCCACGGGAACGTGGTGTTGGAAGGGTGTGCTGTTTTCAAAAGACCTGTTGGAAGGAGGTGGAGCAGCACTGCAGGCTGTGATAACAATAGATTGGAGGAATCCCTGAACACTTGGATGAAGATGAAAGGAAAGAGAAACAGAAGTGATGTTTTTGTGGAAGCAGCGCTGAGCCACATGGAGGAAAGCCACAAAATTGGCACAGCACATGATTAGTGAGGATAACATTCTGGAAACTTCATTCAGATAAAAGCAGAGTCTTTCACCAGCCTCTCTAATAATTTCATGTACTAGAAGGTAGAGGAAGGAATCAAAATAACTGTGCTCTAATTCCAATAAGTGAGAAGCCATTTGGCAGAGTGAAAGGGGTGAGAATTTGGAGAATGTGCCTGTCATCTTTAGTGGAGGGCAAGGTTGAGCTGGATAAAAGGAGGACACGGGACTTTAGGAAGGAGACTTCAAAATATTTTTGAAAAATATGGCATAATTCCACAAGTTTCCAAAAAAGAAAACAGTATCAGGAAGTGTTCAGAAGCATGATTTTGGGTAATTCCAATGAGAAGAAAAGAGGTGGAGAGATTCTTAAAGAAACTAGAGTGCTGGTACAGAGTCCTTTAAACTAGGATATAAAATGGGTATTCAAAAATATGGAGGCAAATGATGATTCTATGAGTAGCAGAGAACAGCACAAAGAGTAGCAGGAATGTTAAAGTCATGGAAGAATCAAAGCATGCAAAAATGGAAAGGACCAGAGAAAATGTTAAGGGACAAAGGGGATTATGATAATGGATAGTAGAAAGGATGCACTATTTCTCAAATGATGTCACAATCCTTTAGGCTCTGACTGTGACTGCAGGGCTGAAAAGGTAGTATAAAAGTGAAGAAGGCCAGGCATGACTCATACCTGTAAACCCAGCACCTTGGGAGGCTGGGGGGGGCGGGGGGATATCACTTGAGGTCAGGAGTTCAAGACCAGCCTGAGCAAACGTATCAAGACCTTGTCTCTACAAAAAATTTAAAAATTAGCCGGGCGTAGTGGATGTGCCCAAAATCCCAGCTACTGGGGAGGCTGAGGCAGGAGGATAACTTGAGTCCAGGAGTTCAAGAATGCTGCGAGCTAAGATGGTGCTACTGCACTCTAGCCTGGGTGGCAGGGTAAGAGCCTATCTCTTAAAAATTAAATTTAAAAACTTTTAAAGATCTTTTCATATATTGCTAGTTTCAAATAACTTTTCAGGAATTGTCTACAACCAGTGTAGGAGAATCTCTGTCTCTTTGCATCTTTGCTTACATTGAGTATTGTCATTAAAAAAAAAAAATCCTGGCCAATTAAGTCAAAAACTATATCTCTTCGATATTTGAACTGATTAAAAGATCACAATAAGATCACATATCCCATTATAGGTTATATATCAAAGATTATTGCAACTACTTTTTCCCATTGTATCATTTGCTTTTTTATTTTTTTAAAATAGACACATTATAGATTATAATGCTAGTCTTTTACTTTGCAATTTATTCCATTATTTTTGTGCTCACAAAGCCATTCCCCATCTTGAGATAAGATAAATATTCACCTCTACTTCTTGCTAGTTGTTTAAAGATTTCATTTTTCACACATAATCCCTTCATCTGTTTGAAATATATTTTAGTCTATGGTATGAGATATAAATCTAACTTGATTTTTTTTTCTTTTTAGTTAATTGATGGTCCCAATATAGTTTGACTAATCTTCCTTTTCTTTATTTGGGTTGTCATTTTCATCACAGAATTTTTTAAATATTCACATCTGTTCCATTTACCCATTTGTCTCTTTTAGTCCCAGCATCACCTTGTTTGACATATTCCAACTTCATATGAAGTTTAACTATTTAATAAGGCATACTGCCTCAAATTATTTCTTTTTTAGGAAGTTCCATATGTGACAACTAATGTCTCATGTTGTTTTCACTTGTATTGAGTTTGAATACTGATGAAATGGAATGCTTTTTAAAATGTGTATATATTGACCACTTGTATTTTTCATTTGTTTGTTGTCTGTCCATATAATTTAGCAAGTTTTCTATTAGAGTACTCAATTTTTTCTTATTGATCGGTAAGCATGCTCTATTAATTAGAGACATGAATGTAACACATGATTTATTTTTGTCTTCATTTTAATTCTTTTTCACGCATGAAGTTAGCTGGAGCATTGGCCCCATCTCTAACTGGCCTAATTTCTGCATTAGAAAATCACTGTTATTGAAGCATTCTTTTCCCACTGATTTGAAATGTCCTTTTTATCACATTCTGCTTATAATTCCAAGAACAGACCGCTGCCATTCATCTGCCACTAAACCTCTTTGCCATAGTTTTCTATAAGGTTGTGAGAGAATTGGGACAGTGGCCTTTAGCACATGGTAAAGAAGAGAAGTAATAGCTGTTATTATTATTGCACTGGCCAAAAGATCTCTCTTGTTGTGATTTTTGTTTGTTTGTTTTTACTTCCTCCTTTATTTGGTGAGAACAAATTCAGTACTCACCTCCCTAGAGGCAGTTTAGAAACTCCCTCAAGTAAGATAAATGAAGTTCTCCAAATTCTTTGTTTTAATGTGTCTTCTCCCATACCCACTCCCAACATTGCCAAATATTCCAGCCTCTGTCCTTGGGATGCTAGGGATGCTATAGGGAAGTGACTGTGGGGGTGACATGCTCAATTTATCATGGCAACCTGAAGGGACACTGCTCCTACCAAACTCCTTAACACCCAACTTAGGAGCTACCTGTGGCAAATCCTTTACTTAGTAAGTACCTCTAGCAAAATGAAGGCCAGCCATTTCTGAAGTCCTTCAGTTCACTCCCCATCCCCAGCTCTGTGGACTGCCTCAGGGCTAGCTCCTCACAGCAGTGTCCCAGCTCTGAGCTTGGAATTTTCTTCCTTGAACTCATGTAGGAAAATCTACCTGTGTTTTTTTTTAATCTTTCCGTCAAATTATTTCCAGATGCTTTCTAGCTTCCAAAACTATGGCTGAGTAACAATTCACCAAAAGCTTAGTGGCTTGAAACAACAATTTATTGTTATCTCATGATCCTCTGTGTTGACTGAGTGCAGCTGTCTCACTTGGGGTCCCTCACCCAGTTACAGTCAGATAGCAGCTGGAGTGGCTGTCCTCTGGAGGCTCTGCCGCATGGAGGCATCCAACGTGACTTTTGTCACATGTCTAGCACTTTGATGCTTCTCCACGTGGCCTCTCACCCCCATCTCAGGTGTATCTCATTCTCCAAGGTGTCTACGCATGACCTCTCTCTACGACACGGTAGCTGGACTCATACGTGGTGCCTGCTTTCAAGAGTGCAAAAGATGAACGTGCCAGGCCTTTTAAAGGCTTAGATCCCAAATGGCACAGCATCCCTGTCATTGCATTCTATTGACTGAAGTCCAGCTTTAGTATGGGAGGGGACTACACAGAGGCATAAGCACCAAGCATGGTTCAACGGGACCATTTTTGTGTAACTACCACATCACGTTGTTTTGGTTTCCAGAACTGTTGTGTTTTGGGTTGTTTTTTTTTTTTAATTACTTCAAAAAGATTTAGAGAAGAGAAAAATGATAAATTCCTAGTTTTAATTCACCATTTCAAAGTGGAAATCCAGTATTTGTTTTGAAAATGGCTATATAAATTATTTTTTGGTGTGTGTGTCATTCTCTTTTCACATATATATTATGTAAAACAACATTTACAATAATCTCCTCATTCTCTAATTCTGTCAACATCACTTAATGAAAAAAATATTTATTTTATTTTTCTTTGAAAATAAAACCCCTTGCCTCAGAATAAGGAGCAGGCAAAAAAAAAAAAAAAAGAAGAAGAAGAAGAAGAAAATAAAAATTAACAAAAAACATCTCTCAGAATGAGAATATATTCAATTCCTTAATTCAATAAACATTTAAAAAATATGTATTATGTGCTGGGTCCTATACTCAAGGTGCAGAGTGACTAATATATTCATTTGATTCAATGATCAGTAACCACAAAGCATTCATTTTTTAAAAAAGTATGTTGAGATCTTATTAAATGAATGAAACTGTAAGAGATATAAAGGATTATAATACATAGAGTTGTCCTCAAAAGGCCTTGCAATAGGGAAAATTATTGAATGTAATGAAAATGAACACATATCACCCACACACAAAAGAATGAAGTTGGACCCTTACCTAATGCCATATATAAAATTAATTCAAAATAGATCAAAGACCTAAAGATCTAAAACTAAAAACTTTTAGACAAAAACATAGAATAAAGCTCCATGATTTTGGCTTTGACAATGATTTTTTTGGATATAAACCAAAACCACAGGCAACCAAAGAAAAAATAGACAAATTGGACTTCATCAAAATTTTAAAAATCGTGGCATCAAATGTCACTGTCACCAGAGTAAAAAGGCAACTCAAAAGAATGGAATAAAGTATTTGCAAATCACATATCTGATAAGGGAGTATCATCCAAAATATAGAGAAGTCATAAAACTCAACAACAACAAAAAATAACTAATTCAAAAACGGGCTAAAGACATGACTAGACATTTCTCCAAAGAAGATATACAAATGTCCAGTAAGCACATGAAAAGATGCTCAACATCAGTAATCATTAGGGAAATGCAAATTAAAGCGACGGTAAGATACCACCTCACATCTATCAGGATGGCTATTATAAAAGAAATAGAAAACACCAAGTGCTGGTGCGAATGTGAAGAAATCAGAACCTTGCATTGGTGATGGGAATGTAAAATGGTACAGCCACTATGGAAAACAATATGGCAGTTGCTCCAAAAATTAAACACAAAATTACTAGTTGATCCAGCAGTTCCACTTCTGGGTACATACACAAAAAAATTAAAATTACAACACCCATGTTCATAGCAGCATTATTCTTCTTTTCCTACTTTGTGACACTGAAGAATTTTTTTGATTTAGGTTTTCTATCTTTTTTTTTTTTTTTTGAGACAGGGTCTCTCTATGTTGCCCAGGCTGGACTCAAACTCCTAGGCTCCAGTCATCCTCCCTCCTCAGCCTCCTGAGTAGCTGGACTACAGGCAGGCACCACCATGTCCAGCCATAGCGGCATCCTTCGCAACAGCCAAAAGGTGAAAACAACACAAATGTCCATCAACAGATAAATGGATAAACAAAATATGGTATATACTCACAATGGAATATCATTCTGCCTTAAAAAGGAATAAAATTCTGATACATGCTACAACATGGAACTTTGAAGACATGCTAAATGAAATAAGCCAGACACAAAAGGACAAATATTGTATGATTCCATCTACATGAGGTACCTAGAGTAGTTAAATTCTTAGATTCAGAAAACAGTGCAGTGTTTACTGGGCTGGGGAGAGGAAAAAATGGGGAGTTATTATTTAATGGGTATGAAGTTTCAGTTTGGGATGAAGAAAAAGTTCTGGAGATTCATATGGGTAATAGTTGCACATCAGTGTGAATGTACTTAATGCCACTGAAATGTACATTTAAAATGATTAAAATGATAAATTTTGTTATAGTTTACTACAATAAAAAAGTAAAATTTTAAAAAATGAGTACATAAAACAGAAAGCTACAAAATAGGCACAAATAATTTTTTTCATAGAGTTTTCCTCAGAAACTCCAAAATTTCAATCCTATTCCCACCCTGATACTTCTTATCTCCCACATCTGCTTTGTTTCTTACAGTTTATTACTACAAGATTCTATAAATTTGTTTTTATTGTCTGCTTTCCTCCTTGGAATGTAAGCTACATAAAGGTAGACACTTCGCCTAATTTATTTATTGCTTTATCTTTAGTCACTAGAACACATAGTAAATGCTCAATAACTATGATTATGCCACTGAACTCCAGACTGGGTGACAGAATAAAACCTTGTCTTAAAAAAAAAAAAAAAAAAAAAAACCTAAACAAATATTTTTGATTGAGTAGATAGAATGTGAAGGGAACTGAGAAGAAGGAAAAATGACCTCCTGAGCAGTTGAAGAAAATCTTCAAAGACAACACAGGTTTACCATTGCCATATTGTTCATTGTTTTCTAGCTATTTCATAGAGTCTGTGTTCCTTTTGGTTTCTCTTGCTGTCTTCCTTTGTGATTTGATGATTTTCTATAGTGTATGCTTTCATTTCTTTCTCTTTATCTTTTGTGTCTCTATTGTAGGTTTTGGTTTGTGGTTGCCATAAGGCTTACATAAAACACCTTGTAGTCACACCAGTCTATTTAATATAACAACTTAACTTTGATTGCATGCAAAGCTCTACACTTATAGTCCTCCCCCATTTTATGTTTTGATGCTGTTCTTAACATCTTTTTATATTGTGTAACAAGCTGATGTAGCTATAGTTATAGCTATAGTTATTTTTAATACATTTTTGTTTTAATCTTTAAACTAGAATTGTGATTTACATATTGCCATTATTAGAGTATTCTGAATTTGATTATGTATTTGCCTTTACCAGTGATTTTTATACTTTCATGTTTTCATGTTACTAATTAGAGGTCTTTCATACGAGATTGAAGAACTTCCTTTAGCATTTCTTATAAAGAAAGTGTAGTGGTGATGAATTCTTCAGCTTATGTTTGTCTAGGAAAGTCTTCATTTCTCTCTCATTTCTGAAGGACAGTTTTGTGGGGGAAAGTATTCTTGGTTGGCAGGTCTTTTTCCTTTCAGCACTTTGAATATATCATCCCACTCTTTCCTGGTCTATAAGGTTTCTGCAGAGAAATCTACTGATAGTTTTATTAAGATTCCCTTATATTGATATGGTTCACATAGAAATTGAATGCATTAATACTTTTAAGGATGCATCGGATTTGAATTATTGAGAGGCAGGAGTGATTTGCTCATCAAAGTGGCAAAAAAGAAAATTATAGAACCTATTAAGTGTTGGCTGGGGGCCAGGGGAAACTGCTACTTTCAAACAATGTTGCTAGGAATGTACACTGATACAGCAATTTGGATAGAATTTTGGTAGAATCTATTAAATTTGAAATACACATTTCTCTATGACCCAGATAGCTCCCTGTTTTGTATCTGTCATGGAGAAATTCCTAGACATTTGCACAGAGGAGGAAAACTGAGGCACAAAAAGATTAACTAACTTGACCAGGGTCATCTTATAATTGACATGCGGGTTAAAAGTTAAAATGTAAGGCACTTAGAAAAGGGCCTGCAACATATAAGCACTATAAAAACATTTGCTACATTTTAATTTATTAGCTAATTATACTTTTTAAATAAATTTTCTGTGTAAAGCTTTTATGCTTTGCCTAATTGGCTCTTAATGCTTTTATTTCTAATTTGTATGAGTAATTTGTATATTAAAGATATTAAATTTGCCATATGATGGAAATATTTTTTAGTTTGTTGCATGTTTTTTATTCTATGTTCTTATTAGATAATAAGATAATAAAATTTTTATGCAGTCAATTCCATTATGGATTTTTTTAAAGTTTGAATACTTGCTACCAATCAGAAATTTGACATATTTGCTTCTTCTTCTGTTTTTGTAGTATGACTTTTTACACTTATTAATGTGTCTCGAATTTATATCAGTGTACATCAACAGCTTTTATTAGTTTCCCAGGGATATCGTAACAAATTGCCACAAACTGAGTGAACGAAAACAACAGAAATTTATTGTTCCACAATTCTGGAGACTAGAAGTCTGCACTCAAGGTGTCAGGAGGGCCATGCTATCTCTGGAGGACAATCCTTCCTTACCTCTTCCTAGCTTCTGATAGTTGCTAACAATTCTTGGTGTCCCTTGGGTTGTGGCAACATCACTCCAATCTCTGCCTCCATCAACACATGGCATTCTACCCTGTGTCTGTGTCCAAATTTCTCTCTTCATATAAGGATACCAAAAAGCTTCCATTTAATATTAATAAATAGTAAATATATTTTTCTTTCTTATGATTTTATTAATACTTTCTTTTCTCTAGCTTACTTTACTGTAGAAATACAGTATATAATATATATTTAATATAATAAACAAAATGTGTTAACCAACTATATTGAGTTAGAGCCCATGCTCATCCAGTATGACCTCTTCTTAACTTGATTACATCTTCAAAGACCCTATTCCCAATAGTCATATTCACAGATACCAAGTGTTAGGCTGGAACATATCTTTTGGGTGGGACACAATTCAACCTACAACAGTTTTTAAATACCTAACATATTGTTCTAGCCCTAATATTTTTCTCTATGAAATATTGCTATATAATGTTTTACTGCACCATTGAATCCTATATTAAATGGATACATACTAGGGTCTATTTCAGGCTTTTGTTTTTGATTCTTTGGTCTACCTGTCTATTCTTGTACCAGTATGAGAGAGAGATACAACTTTAAGTGGCTTTTAAAAATTTTAACAAGTAGTTGAATATAAAGACTTTTTAAAATGTCATATAATGCAATGACACAACCAAATTATTTTTCTCTGCCAAAAATCTATACTCTGATCAGCAGTCTTCTTTGTTTTTAATGTTCATAGAGCCACTGATTTTGTCATGAAAGCAATGTAAGAGGTAAAATTTTTGCAATGTTTAGGAATATATTCCATTCACAGTCCCCCTAAGTTTTTGGTTTTGTTTTATTTTTAACTAAGCTACAAGGTGGGCTACATCTACTTTATAATAATTTGGAACTCCAGTGAGGAACCGAAAAAAAAAAAAAAATGAGTTAGACTGGGAATACCAGTGGGAACCAGAAACTAAAAGCCAATTTCACTAAACAGTGAACACGCAAGAAAAGATGTATCAGTGTGACAATTGCTGTGTAAACTGCAAGCATATTAAGTCCTGGGGTTCTTCTCAATTACAGTTGGCCTTGAACAATACAGGTTTGAACTGCAAGGGTCCACTTATACATGGATTTTCTTCCACCTCTGCCACCCCTGAGACAGCAAGACCAACTCCTTTTCTACCTCCTCCTCCGCCTACTCAATGTGAAGATGTCAAAGATGAAGGCCTTTATGATAATCTGCTTCCATTTAATATTAATAAATAGTAAATATATTTTTCTTTCTTATGATTTTATTAATAATACTTTCTTTTCTCTAGCTTACTTTACTGTAGAAATACAGTATATAATATATATTTAATATAATAAACAAAATGTGTTAACCAACTATATTATTGGTAAAACTTCTGGTCAATAGTACAATAGTAGGCTATTAGTAGTTAAGTTTTTGGAGAGTCAAGAGTTACATGTGGATTTTTGACTGTGCGGGGGTTGGCACTCCCAACCTCCCTCCCCCCACCCCCCCGTTGTTCAAGGGTCAACTATAATACATAGTGTAACAGCTCTGCAAAACACAGGCAGGCTTGTATTGCAAAATTACAAACAATAAAAATAAACATGGGCCCATAAAAAAGGAACCCACATTGTGCATTTGAAGTTTAGGAAAAAAATTAATGCTCTAAATACATAAATACATTAATAAAATTCTTAGAAGTCCACAAAATTGTATTAACTTACTCAGAATTTATTTTATGAAAAGATAGTATTATTAAGTCTAACACAATTTTTAGAACATTTGGCCAATACACAGATTAGATAACCAGCTGTGAAAAATGGATATAGGGAGCAGAAAAGATGATGAGTTCCCCTTTCCACCTCCCAGCCCATCCAGAGCCAATCAGGCCTCATTGGCTTTCTGGAACATTCCTCAATCCTAGCACACAACCCAGATCTTTCACTTGTTTATTTCTCCTGCTAAGCATCTCAGGTCAGAGATTCAGAGACTCATCCAACATAGGGCCTGACATGTAACCACTTCCCAATAAATGTTGAAGAATAAATGATAATAAATTCATCAACAAACATGATTTCAACAAAAGGCCAGCTATGATTTTTAGTTCAAAAGTTAAGCCAGGTATACTTGAAATAAATCATGTATTAAAATCAGCTTTAGCTGAAAATGAGGAAACCTGTTGTAATGAGAAAAAGAATGTTGAATTGGGGGAAAGAACTATTTAAACCTACTGAACTTTAGCAAAAGATCTATTTCACAATTTATTGCTAACAACTTTTCTACTCTCTCTTGCAAAACCAATGAGAAAATCAGTTCAAATGAGAAAAAGGAATGTTGAGTTACGTAAATGGTGCTGTTTAAACATAAAAAATGTGAATGCCAGGCCTTTGCCCCAATAGCTTGGGGACTGCACCGTTAAACCAACTTTCCAAATCCTAGTTAGATATCTAAGCCAAGAAAAGTTTTAGGGGTATTCATGATGAATGGACAAGACTTTGGTGTGTGCAGGAGTTGAAATCCTAGAAGTTAAAAACCACCTATGGCTAAACGGCTTTCTAAATGCTTGTAACAAATGTAAACTCACCACCAGCGGACTATGAAAACACCATTTCCATTCACTTTTGATATTATTGGAGGTTATTAAGTCTTAATTGTTTAATTTTAATATATAACAGTATCATTTTGCTTCAATTTGCTTTGTTTGATAGGTGGCTAAGTTTTCCTTTCATTGTCAATTGAGCTCTTTCTCTGATCCAGGTACACTTCCTGATGCTTCAAGAATGTGAGTGAACAAAATAGACAGAGATACTTGACTTCTAACAGGGGGGTCTACACAATACAATAAATAAATAATGTAGTGTGCTAGAAGATATTTAATAGTCAGTTTAAAGGGGAAAAAGGAAAGCAGGATAAGGGATATTGGGGAAAACTGAACTGGGAAGTGTTGAGCATTTTATTGTATTAAATAGAGGATCCAGCAGTCAGGGTGGGGTCCACTGAGAAGGTGAGGTTTGAGCTAAGACTGGAGGAGGTGAATGAGAAGGCAGACAACTGCAGGAGTGAGTTTGCATGGTACAAGCAGATGTCTGTGGCAGCCAGGGAAATGAACTACTCTGATTGCCCTTAAAAAAACAAAACAAAACAAAAAACTTAGCTGTTGTGAAGTGCAATTAGCTGATAGCTTTTCCTGGGTATCCTCTAGCCACTGATGAACAATCTTTACTCCACAGCTGTGCATTGGGTTGGCTGAAACTGTATCCGATCGACACCACATCTGAATCTTTCTCTGACCATTGCTGTTTCCTTCCCTCTTTCCTTTCACAGGAAACATCTAGCATTGTGGTCTGAAAGCTTCCCTTCCCAAATCCTGCCTCCTCCCCTTTATTTTTCACAGTCCATATCTACCAAAAAAAAAAAAAAAAAGACTCTAGTACTCCTAACTCTGTTTTAGTGTCTGCTTCCCAGGGATTTGAACTTACATAATGACTGACCAATGAATAAGAGATTTACAGGGCTAAGAAACTTGAGGTGTGGGAAGCAGAATGGAGGCTGAAGAAGCCAGAAGTCTAAGTTAGAAGACAAAAGATATTTTTAAAGCTCAATTGTTACAGGCTGAAATTGCTTTTAAAAGTATTTTTTAATTGTGACATACTGAAATGCTTTTAAGAGTTGAAAACTTTTTTATAGTAAGGCAATATTTTTGTACTTAACAAAATGTCACCACTCTACAAACATCTAGAACTTGGAAAGAGTTTCTATGAACATAAAATGCATGTCATAAATTGACTTATAAACAGTGGGAAAGGGAGCCACAGCTCAATGACTAGGCATATGTTATAATTTTTATTGTTACGGTTTCTTTCTAATTTAGTCTTAAGCTCTCTCTCTTGAGAGTGGCCATAAGCTAAGACAGCGATTCTTTAGGAGGAGTCCTGACTGGGGGAAAGTTAGGTTCAGATGTGTTGGTCAGGGGAGACACAATGAAAAAGTGAAACCAAAATGCACAAAACCAAAGAAATTTATTACTTACAGATCCCAGAGATGTTAGGGGTGCCAATGAAGTCTGGAGGCTACAGGAAGCTCAACCAGTGGGCGCAGCGGGGAGTGTAAAAAGGGAGAGGGAGGAGGGGAGAGAGGGAGAGAAGGAGGGAGGGAAAGGAAGAGGGGAGAGGACCTATGGGTCTATGCCTTAATCAATGCCCAGAGGCATTATCCCTTAGGCTTTCCCACAGGGGTTGGGGATTGGCTAGTTTAAAGAAAAGTGTGTAGGGGGCAATTTCTTTACATGATTCTGGTGTTAACTATTAGGTTTTATTATGGTCAGCAGCTGCAGGATGTGTTGGGTTTTGGGTAAGATGAGGAACAAACAGGGTATATCTCAAACAACCACACTGGGAGGGGAAGTTTTAACTAGGCCAAAGGTAATGGAGTACAACTGGGTTTGAAACAACTTATGTCAGACCTAAAAATGGATGCTAAGGCAGCAGCTATATTAAACAAACTTATGACAGCATGTGTTTTGCCTACAGAAGGGCTTAAGTGAAACTCCGTATTTTTCTGGACAGGATGCAGAACCAAACCTTGCCCATCCTTGTATTTCCAACACAATGCCTGGTACTGAACAGGTGGCTCAGAGAACATTTGCTGGATAGACTGGTGCCCTGCCGATTACCATCAGTTAAGGTAAGACACTCTTGAGTAAGGAGGACCAGAGGATTCCTAGGAAGTTTCCTAACATAAACTTATGTTCGGGGAGCCTCTTTCTCTCACATCTATATCAACTCCATCATCAAAGCCTGTCAGCTCTATTAATATTTTCAACAATTCCAGATTCCAGCCACTTCTTACCACTTGTATGGCTTCCACCCTGGTACAAGTCACCACTTTTTTCCAGATTATTGCAGTAACCTCCTACTGGTCTCTTTCCATCTATCCTTGCCCTCCCTCAGGAATTTCTCCATACAGCAATCAGAGCAATTCTTTCAAAATGTAAGTCAGATCATGCCACTTCTCTGCCTTAACCTTCCAACGACTTTCCATGTTACTCAGAATTAAAGCCAAAATCGTTACCATGGCTTTCTGCCCACCATTCCACCCCTCTTGCATATCCCCCCTTGCTTCCTTGGGTCCTTCATTTGATCTCCTTGGCATTCCTCCAATACATCAAGGATGCTTCTATCTAATGACTGTGAATCTGCACATGACAATTGCTACAGGAGTATGAACATTTATGGTTATTATTGCTGTTCCCTCTATTTGGTTCCCTCTATTTTCCCCCAGTGTCTGCATGCCTGGCCTCCTTGCTTCTCTCTACTCTAGGATCAGCCCATCAGGGACACTTTTGTTGATTAAACTGTACATTAGGCAAGGTCTCCACAAAAAAAACAGATGTCACGTTCAAATTAGGTATTTTTATGAGTTGAATTATGTTTCCCTCCCACAAAAGATATATTGAGGACCTAAACCTTAGTACCTCAGAAACTGACCTTATTTGAAATTGGAGTCATTACAGATGCAATTAGTTAGATAAAGTCATTCAGGAATAGAGTGAGCCCTTAACCCAACATAACTGGTGCTTTTCTAAGATGAGACACAGGGCCAGGCATGGTGGCACATGTCTGTAGCTACTCAGCAGACTCAGGTGAGAAGATTGCTTGAACCCAGGAGTTTGAGGCTGCAGTGAGCTATGATCGTGCCACTGCATTCCAGTCTGGGTGACAGAGTTAGACCCTGTCTCTAAATAAAAAAAAGAGATGGCTGGGTACAGTGGCTCACATGTGTAATCCTAGCACTTTGGGAGGCTGAGGTGGGAGGAATGCTTGAGGCCAGGAGTTCGAGACCAGCCTGAGCAACATAGCAAAACCCTATCTCAACAAAAACTAGAAAAAAAAATTTAGCCAGGTGGGCCTCATGGCACATGCCTGTAGTTCCAGCTACTTGGAAGGATAAGGCAGGAGGATTGCTTGAGCCTAGGAGTTTGAGGTTGCAATAAGCTGTGATGATGCCACTGTACTCTAGCCCAGGCAAAAGAGTGAGACCCTGTCTCAAAAAAATAAACAAAGAGAGGTACAGGGGCACAGACACACAAGGGCAGAAAGGCATATGATCATGGAGGCAGAGATTGGAGTGCTACAGCTACAAGCCAAGGAACACCAAGGATTGCCATAAAACAACCAGAAGCTAGAAAAAGACAAGAAAGAATTCACCCTGACAAACCTCAGAAAGAGCACAGCCCTGCTAACACCTTGATTTTGGACTTCAAGCCATCGGAACTGTGAGACAATAAATTCTGGTTGTTTTAAGCCACCCAGTTTGTGATAAGGGACACTGCAGGGAGAATACAGTCCCCCGGAGTGAGAAATAAGGGCTCTCTAGGCCTGAAGGGGCTAGGTGACTATAGGTCACTCTGCCTTGAGTGACCAGAATCAGAAAGAAGAGAATCACCTGGAAAGGAGCCACCCTACAGAAGCAACAATCTTGTATCAAGCACATTGCCAACCAAAAAGAATAAATTCCCTAGCTTCACTCTCCTCCCTCAATCCCGTCTCCTCTGAGACTCCCCAGGAAGCCAACTGAGGTAGCCATATAGGTGAGCCTTCTTGGGGCTACCTGCTGGGTGAAGAACGGGGAAGAAAGAATGCAGGGGGGTGAGGTGGGAATGAAACCTATCCAGCACGTTCTGTGTAGGAACATTCCTTTCCCAGATCACTATTCATCCTCTTTACACACTTTAAAATATAGTACTTATCATTATCTGATGTATTATAAGTATTTTTTTATTTCTAGTTCGTTATCTGTTTAATTATTTATTCTCCCACTAGAATATAAACTCCATGGCAGCAGGGACTTTGTTTTGTTCCCTACTGTATCCCCAGCACCCAGAACAGTTCCTGGCACAGAGAGAGTCTTAAAGACTATTAGTATTTGTTGAATGAGTGGTTTGAAGTCTGGCATTTTCATGCTGATATTTTCTAAGTCAGCAGCTGCTGCATCTCCGCTTGCTCATCCTATTCCCCCAAGCTATTTGACGGATTTCCAAAAATGCAAGCAAAATTTCCTGGTATGTTGCCAAGCATTTGGAATTAACGACTTCCTCCCCATCCTTTTATCCTGGCCCAATAACTCTAGAAGGGAGGCCCAAGGCCTAGCCTATAAGGTCTTACTGACAAGGGCCTCACCTTGGTGGTTTTTGTACTGGGGGTGGGTTGGGGGTCTCATTATCTAGCATGTGAACTGTGGGACTCTGGACTCAGACAACTACATCCCACAAGGAGGCACAGAGTCTGTCCACCATATGCTATTGGGTCAAGAGTGAGTATGTCTAGCGTGCAGTTTTTCTAGAAATTAAAAAACAATTTTATCTTAACATTGTACTTTAGAAAATGATATTGGGGCCGGGCGCAGTGGCTCACGCCTGTAATCCTATCAATCTGGGAGGCTGAGGTGGGCAAAACGTTTGAGCTCAGGAGTTCGAGACCAGCCTGAGCAAGAGCGAGACCTCGTCTCTACTAAAAATAGAAAGAAATTGGCCAAACAACTGAAAAATAGAAAAAATTAGCCAGGCATGGTGGCGCGTGCCTGTAGTCCCAGCTACCTCGGTGGCTAAGGCAGGAAGATCCCTTGAGCCCAGGACTTTGAGGTTGCTGTGAGCTAGGCTGATGCCACGACACTCTAGCCCGGCCAACAGAGTGAGACTCTGTCTCAGAAAAAAAAAAAAAAAAAAAAAGAAAAGAAAATGATACTGGGTGAATATTTTAATTAATTGGCATTTAAAATCTACTGTTGCCACAACTATAGTCATGCCCTGCATAGTGGCATTTCAGTTAATGACTAATCACATACACGAGATGGTTCCATAAGATTATTATGGAGCTGAAAAATTCCTATTGCCTAGTGATGTGTTGTTTGTCATAATGTCATCCCAGCACAATGCATTACTCACATGTTTGCAGTGATGCTGGTGTAAACACACTTGCTGCACTGCCAGTCATATAAAAGTATAGCACATACAATTATGTACAGTACATATTAATAACACTTGATGATAATAAACAATTATGTTACTGGTTTATGAATTTATGTACTATACTTTTTATCGTTATTTTAGAGTGTACTCCTTCTATTTATTTAAAAAAAAAGCTAACTGTAAAACAGCCTCAGACATGTCCTTCAGGAGATGTTCCAAAAGGCATTGTTATCACAGGAGATGACTGCTTGTTTAATGTGTGTTATTCCCCTGTAAGACCTTCCAGTGAGACAAGATGTGGAGGTGAGAGACAGTGACATTGACAATCCTGACCTTGCGCAGGCCTAGGCCAGTGTGTATGTTTGTGTTTTAGTTTGTAACAAAAAAAGTTTAAAAAATAAAAAAAAAATTTTAAAAATAGAAAAAAGCTTATGGAATAACAAAGAAAATATTTTTGTACATCTATACAATGTATTTGTATTTTAAGCTAAGTTATTACAAAAGAATCAAAAAGTTAAAAAAATTAAAAAGTTTATAAAATAAAAAAGTTACAGTAAGCTAATTATTGAAGAAAAACAATTTTTAATGAATTTGGGCAGTCTAAGTGTACAGTGTTTATAAAGTCTGTAGTAGTATGTAGTAATGTCCTAGACTTTCACATTCACTCACTACTCACTCACTGATTTCCCCAGAGCAACTACGAGTTCTGCAAGCTCCATTCATGGTAAGTGCTCTATACAAGTGTTCCACTATTTAAATCTTTTATACTGTATTTTTACTGTACTTTTTCTGTGTTTAGATCTGTTTAAGTACACTAATACTTAACATTATGTTACAATTGCCTACAGTATTCAGTACAGTAATATGCTGCACAGGTTCAGTCCAGGAGCAATAGGCTATACCACATAGCTTAGCTGTGTGGTAGGCTATACCACTTGTGTAAGTATACTCTATGATGTTCACACAACTACGGAATTGCCTAAGAATGCATTTCTCAGAACATATCCCCATCATTAAGTGATGTATCAGCTGTATTTGGGGGAATATATTCTTGTAATATATCTAGAAAGTTTTTAAAGACAATCAAAACAATGCTTATTTCTGGGGGGGGACTTTTATTTTCAATCAATCCCTTTCTATATTGGGTTTGTTGTGTTTTTTTTGCATACACTAATATACGGAAAGGCATCTTTCCCCTTCCTTTTTTCTGCAAACAATAATAGTTGTAGCAAGGTTTTAATATCATAACTTTCATAGCATACTCCAGTTTTTTAAATATTTTCACATTTTCTTACAAATTGTAAACTATAACTAAAGTGACTTTACCATGTTTTCAATCAACATATATGGGGCATCCAAATTGTGCTAGATTCTGAAGATGATGAACAGGACTGACACAATCCCTGGGCTCATGGAGCTTACAAATGAGTTGGCAGTCTGTCAACATACATTACTGATGACCTACTGTGTTCCAGGCACCGTTCTAGGTGCTGGGGAAACAGTCGTGAATAAGACAGCAAGTGCCTTACTTAGACAAAAGGCTTAAAATATGTTTATCACATATTGTTAAATTTTTGGAGAAGTCCTTTCTAAGGAAGTAAAATTTGACTTGGAACCTGGAGATGAAAAGGAGTTAGCCACTCAGAGATTTGGAAAGAGTTTCATGATGAAGGAACATCAAGTGCAAAGGCCCTTAGGCAAGAACCAGCTAAGCTTGTTAGAGGGATGAAAGAAAGCCAGTGCAGAGGGATGACAGTGAATCAGGAGAAGGAGGGAGAGAGATGAGGTCAGAGAATTTGGCAAGAGTCAGATCATGTGGGCTCTCTAAGGCCACGTAAAGAGTTTGAATTTTATTTAAATAGGTATTAAGCACAGATGTGACATGCTCTGATTTATGCTTTAAAAAGACCACTCTGGCTGCTGGAGAGGCTGCTGGGGGAAAAGAGTGGAAGTGGAGAGACCAATTGGGAGGCAGGTGAAGGATAATGGTGGATTAGTCTACAGTTGTAGAAGTAGAAATGGTGAAAAATGGCTGAATTGGGGATATAGTTTGGAAAATAAAGTTGACAAGACTTGATGATGTATTAGATGTCGTTGTAGGTGGATGAGGGAGGAAAGAGACTTATTTAAGGATGAAGACTAGATTTCTGGTCTGAGCACCTGGGTAGATTGTGGAGCCATGAATTAAGATGAAGAAAACTGAGAGAGGAGCAGCTGCAGGAGGAAGGGAGGTCCAGAGAGAAATCAATCATTCTGTTTGGCCATATTAAGTTTCAGAGGCTTATTATATATTCAAGTAAAGATATTGCTTAGGCAATTGGCTAACTCTATCTACAGCTATGGGGAGTGGTTCAAGCTGGAGGTACTTCAAAACAAGGGCTAAGATGAGATCACCTGGTGACTAAGAGTAGATATACAGGAAGACAGAGGGCAGAGGATTATATATTTAATTACAGTGCAGGGAGATATGTGCTGTGAAAGGGGAAATACCAGGTAAGCGCCGAGGGAGGAGGTTGGTCAGGGAGTTTCATGGAAAAATTATACATGAGCTCCTAGGATCCATGGAAAACCAAGCAGTGACTTTGTATCAGTGAGGATGCTGGACCTGAGGCATAATTTGTAATTGGTCACAGAAGTAGTGGTTTGATGGTAACCGACTTTTTTTTTTCTTCTTCTTTTTCATTTACCTTTCACTTGAAACTCTAGTAACCGGTTTTACACTTGAACCACTTTAAGTCAATGTGCCTCAGGGAACCCTATTTAGAGGCAGAATAGCTGGGCACCTAGGAACACAGGCTCTGGAGTCATTCTGCCTGGGTTGTTCTGGATCTGTCACTTAGTAGTTGGGTGACTCCAGGTACATTACTCAACATCTGTGTACTTCATTTTCTCATCTGCAAATGGGCATACTACTGATAGCTAACTGTTTATGGGCTATTGATTATGTTTCTGCTCCTAAGATTTTACATATATTTTTCAACGCCTACCTCCTATAATCAGTAAGTTGAGTGCCATCACTATCCCCATTTTACTGCTGGGGAACCGGAAGCACATTCACCCTTTCCACAAATATTTACTGTGTGTCTGTAATGTGCCAAGTATGTTTTTTTATGTACTGGAGAAAGATCACTGAACAAAATCTTTGCCTTTGTGCAGCTTCAGTCTCGGGTTTGGAGGAAAGGGAGAGAGATTTAACAAACATAATAAGCATGTACATTACATGGTTAATTAGAAGGGGATAAATGCAATAGAAAAAAACCCTATAGATAGGTTTTAAGATTTTAAGTAGGGCAGCCACAGTAAACCTAACAGAGAAGGCTACATTTGAGCAAAGATTTAAAGGAGAGGTTGCCGGATCAGCAAGTGCAAAGGAAGGCCCTTAGGCGGGAGCACATAAATACCACGCAACCACCGCACGCAGGGGGAGAGGGAGGCGACGCGGTGAAAGGTGAGGCGCTAACGCACCTAGTTCTAAGAACTCTGATTTTCGCTGGGTGAGGGGGACCATCCGACACTTCTGCCCAGAGGAGTGAGATAACTTGACCTTCGCTTTAAATCGGTCCTGTTTGGGCCCAAAGTCCCAAGGCTAGTGCGAGAAGACAAAATTCGAAGCCAGACAGTCCGGCGCTGGGGTCTGTGCTCTCAGATTAAACAAGCAGGGGACACCACGAAGGCTCGGCCCCTCAAATGTAGGCCCATTGCTGTGGTTACCACCACCAACTTTCCCTGAAACTCCGCCCCACCTACCGCCCTCTAGCTCCCCAGCTCCAGGACTCAGCAGCTACTCAGTCGGGTCTCCACGTAGCGCTTCCCCGGCTACAGATTGCGCAACTTCGTCAGCCGGGCGGAGTCGGACGTAGGCGGAGCGGCGGCGCGAAGAGAATGCCCGGGCTGGAGACTAGACGAGGAAGCCCCGAGAGCCCCCGACGCCCACGGTCTGCGCCTGCGCACGCCCGATTCAGGCCGCTGACATTCCAGAGGCGCAATCCGCCCCGCCCCCAATTCCGGGGCGGAGCTCTGGGCCGCGCTTGCGCTCAGCCTCGCCCGCGCCCTGCGCCTGCGCGCTTCTCCAGCCCGGCCCCATCCCCCAGGTTTTTCGGGTGGGGGAGGGGGCACGTCTCGGCGAGTCACGATGATGGCGGCCACCATCCTGTGGTGAGCTAGCGGATTCTCTGCTTGTCTCGCAGAGCCCCTCGCGCCTCCTGCAGACTCAGTGGCCGGCGCCCGGGGCGTGAGGAAGCACGGCGGCCCGAGCTCTCGGGGAAGGCCGCAGTCGCGGAGAGACCGGCGCGGCCCGGGGCGGCTGGGGGAGAGGCTGCTCTGCTGGGCGAATGTGACAAGCCCCCACCCCCACCGCCTTCTTCCCCAGAGCGCGAGGAGCGCGGGCGACCCCGGGCCCCGCCAGGCCACAGACCCCGCCTAGCGGCCAGCACCCGGCGCAGGCCCGGCAGCGGAGCTGCGCGGCGGCACCATGCAGGTCACCCTGAAGACCCTCCAGCAGCAGACCTTCAAAATAGACATCGACCCAGAGGAGACGGTATGAGCTGCGGGGAGCGCGGGGCCCGAGGCGGGGTGGGGGCGGCCGCGTGCGGGCCGCGGGGAAAGTGAGGGGCCCGCCGGGCCTGGGCGCTGCGCGCGGGCCGGAGAGCTGGGCCTGGCTGTGCGCCCCAGTTGGGGGCGCCTCGGGAGCACCTGGAGGGCGCGGCGAGCGCGGGGCTGGGGCCCGGGACCCGGCCCGGCGGCGTGCGGCGGACTCGAACCTCCCGGGTTGGCTGCAGGCTTTGTGGCAGGAGAAGGGGGAAGCTGTGGCTGGACGCTGTAGGCCTGGTGGCAGATGGCGTGGAGCACACGCCCGCGGGGCACTGGAGGCCTGGGTCTGGGAGCTTGCAGTAGTGTGGCCGGAGGGGGAGGGGAGGTCCGGGCAGCCTCGGCGGTGGAGCCTGGCTTCTTGGTGTGGTTGCACAGGTGGGGGAGGGAGATGTAGGCGTCGCCACTACCCCTGTGTGGACCGGGTTAGGCGCAGAGGTCTAAGAGTTGGTAACCCGAGATGATGAGCCTTAAAAAGTATCAGGTTTCGTCTGCCGCCGAGAGAGAGAGGTGAGTGGTGGTGAAAATGAATTCTTTGCCCCCTTCCCTTTAGAATTTGTTAACCCTTTTATTTGCCTGTATCTTGACTGGTTCTGCTGTCGTCCTCCCGCCACCAAACCCATACCCATAGTGCATAGATTGCACTTTGACGCCTCTTTGGTGGTGAAAATTTTTGCTTTAGAGCCCTTCAAATCCAGGCTCAAACTCAACTCCGGATTTAGCGGGTCCTGTGTGTTAGCATTTCAAGGGGAAAAAAAGAACATAAAAACTTCGAATCCCTTCTTCAGTTAAAGTCTTAAACACTTCAGAAGTCTACGTTATAAATTATTCTGTATTTGTGACTACAAAAAGAAAAACTGTTGAAGTCAATACAACTTTATGCCAAGAATCTAAAAATACCATGAGTGTAAATTTACTGCTTATGTTCTGGAATACACCGTTGTCATAATGCTAAGTTTAAACCAGCAAGTTTCCGCCCATCTATATTTTAAAAAATAGTTTTATTTTGGGTGGAGATAAGGGGCCTTGGTGTTGATTAAACAGACCTGAGTTCCATGTGTGGCTCTTACTTGCTATGACCTTGGGCAAATAACTCTTAGTTTCATCCTCTGTGCCTTAGGGATAATACCTGCCTTGTGTGAGGATTAAATGGTACATATTTAGTTGGTGGTCAATAAATGGAATCGATTATTTAAACAATGGATACCTTTGAGTGAAGACATAGTGTTATGTTTTACCTGTTTCATTTAATCATCTAAAGTTTTCTACGTCTTTAAGGAACAAGGGGAGTTCCCAGCCTTTTGGGAATTGTGGCACAAAATTATTTGATTTCAAAATATTTCATTATATGTAGATAGATGTATGCTGTGCTATAAATTTTAAAGGTACGGTAGATCTGTTATACATGAGAAACTTTTCAGTGTCCTCAGAAGTAATTGACAACATCCTGTGGACTGATACTTCAAATAGAATCAAATTCTTCTTGAATATTTCTTTATGGCGTAGTACATACTAATAAGTTGAAGGATAAAAGTTAAAATGGGGTTGTCTGTTTAATGATTTCAGACAATCTGCGTGAAATGCCTATTTGACTTTGGTTTTTTGTGGTAATAAATGTTGGTGCCACAGTAACTTTATCAGCTTATGATACTCAGAATAATTCCAGAATTGAAACCTAAAGGATTTTGGTGGGGAGGGAATATCTGTGGGTTTATTAAAGTTATCCAGTGGCTCTTTCTACAGTTCCATTGAAATATTTATGTTCTGTAAGACTTGTTTACAACTCTTTAGGCACTTTATGCATACAGTATTATCTTAGAACCAGTACTTTACCTGTATTGTATAAATTCTTAACTGTTTTTGTGGTTTCTCAGTTTATTTCCAAGGGAATGTAATATGTTATACTTCTAGAAATATATTTTCCAGAAAGCTCATTGTTACGAAGTGGCTTCTTCAGCTTTTGTTGCTATTTATGTAAATATAACTTTGTTGCTATTAATATAAATACAAAAACTAATACTATTAATATTATTACCTTTGTAAAGACCCTATCATAGAAAGAAAAAAAAAACAATACTAGTAGTCTAGGGCAAGAAATTAAAGCATTTAAGAACGTTCACATTAAATGACATGTCAGTTTTTATTTTTACGGCTTTAAGTTTCAGAAGTGTTTTTTAAGACAACTTTTTAAATTCCATTTATTTTTGATACAGTACTTTAGAATTCCAGTGAGAAAAGAAACAGTGTAAATTATATTAATGTAGGGCAACACTAAGTGTCCTGTTTCTGATTCATTGTGAGAACTGGGTAACCAAGGGTATTAGAAATAGATCTAAAGTAAAGAAAAGATAAGATTTTAGTGAGACCTATAGCAATATCTAAAATGAACAGATTTGGCCTCTGAGACCTGTATTTGGACTGCTCAAAAGGTTTGTCCTTGTTTGATTTTTACCTGGAAGGAACTAAGAAAGTTAAGTAACTTAAGGTAGCCACTATAGAAACTCTCGCGAGCTTGAGATGAGCATGAACAAAAATGGAAGAAAGGACTGCAATATAAGCGGAATCATGGGAGTGATTCATTTGTTGAACAAGTAAACGTTTAGTGAACTTTGCTGGCAGGACTGGAGGAGTGCAGGGACATTTAGGACATGGTCTGGGTCTCACGGGATCCTTATTGACCGAAGCTCAGTGGCTAGAGAGTAGGGGATGTACACAGTGGAAAAAGAAAAAAAAATTGTTTTTTAGGTGTTTTTATTTGCTCTAGTTTTTGAAAGGTGATAGTCCTCCCCCCTTTTAACCACTAAAACTTTCTTATACTTATTAGCCAGTCTGTACCATTTACTTGACCATTACCATGGTACATTCATGATCGCTGCCTTTAGTGTTAACCTTTACAAAGGTTTTTTTTATTTTTACAATAGTAATGCATCTCTTCTTAAAAGATATTCAAACAGTATGGAAACAAAATGAAAAGACGGTATGTGTGGAGTGGGGAGACCATTGCTAAGAGATTTTCTTCATTATGTGTTCTATTTTAAATAGATTTACTTTAAAAATTGTGGGAGAAATTTAGGTAGCATACATATTAAAGCATTCTGAGATATCTTTCATAGACCACTACTCCTGTAAAATTTTAATTTTCAACTGGTGTGATGAACATTTAGAGGGAAATGGAATACAGTTTTTAAGCTCAGATCCAAAGTCACTTAGTTTTTTGTATTGCTTTACTTAATGCCATTAATTAAGAAAGGCAGACTAAAAAATAAAAATTTGGAGATAATTGCACTACAGTGCATTATTTTATTTCATCACTGAAATGATGACAGGAAAGAGTATGTGTTACACAAATTAATGTTCAATCTGCTAATGCTTGACACTGATTATGTGCTTTGAATAACTGAAAACACACAAAAACCTGGTAAACTCGAGATAAGACTTTAAATGCAAAAGCTGAAATTGATTTCATTACTATATATGTGCCATTAAAACTGTATATACATAAGATATTTTTGATAAGAGACTTTAAAGATACAGCAGTTTTAATTTTTATAAACAGCAAATTTAGTGTGCTGCAAAGAATTAACCTCACTTTTTGGTTTATCTCTATAATGTTGGTAATTGTTATAAAATACTGCTTTAGTACTTGTTCTGTATACAGTATTTGCTAGCTGTCATTTACTAGTGAGTAGTTCCTGTTGTGGTTTATTACATTTTCGATATAGTGATGCTAGATTTAGTGCCATATTATAGGAGTTTCCTAGATTATTAAAGCATTAAGTAGTAAACATATTAAAATAACTGTATCACAGAGGTGAAATTAAGGGTTCTTGGCATTTTGGTAGAACAAAATACAGGAAGAAACTGGGAAATCTGACATGGTTTTCACCAGGCTTTTGCGCAGTAGCCATTCAATAAAGATCTTTTGAATGAATTGAATACATTCTTCTGGTGAACTGTCAGTGACTCCTCAGTGTAGTGTGTTTGCATGTTGATTTATTTATTTAACAAATATTTGTTGGGTACATTAGATGTCAGGCCCCGCTGTCATGGTGTGTACATTCTAGTGGGATGAAACAGCCAAAAAAACAAAGAACCAGGTAATGGTAAGTGCTGTGTAGACAATTGAAATAGGATGAGGAGATGAGATAATGTTTGACTGGGTGACTACTTTTAAATTGACTAGCCAGTAAGGCCTTTCTGAATAAGGTAACTTTTAAGCTGAGATCTGAATAATCATGAACAGTAAGAGATGAGGAGAGTGTTTTCTGTAGGGAATAGCTAGGGCAAAGACCTTTAAGAGTTTGAGTGTGTTTTGGGAATCCAAAAAAAGACCTGTACTGCAAAGGTGAGGGGTAAGAGATTAGAGAGTTAGGCAAGGGGTCAGAGTATGTATGTAAAGCTTTGTAGGCTAGGGTTTTTGAAGGTAAAATGGAAAGCCTTTATAAGCAGGGGAAACATTTCTTTTAGGGCTACTTTGATGCTGATGGAGAATGGATAGGAGGGTGGGCAAGAGTGAAAGCAGGGGGATCAGTTAGGAGGCTTGTGCAATACTTTTAAGCAATTGTGCCTTGAACCAGGGTAATAGGAGTAGAAATGGAGAGAAGTAGGTGGAATTGGAATATATTTTGGAAGGTAGAATTGGCTGTACCACTTGCTATGTGACCTTGGGCAAGTTACTCAGTATGTGGCTGTTTCCTCATCTGTAAAAGCAGGATACTAGTGCTGAAAGTACCAACCTCATAGGGTTTTGAAGATTATGTGTGTTCAAGAAAATAATGTACTTGCTTAGGACAGTAACAGTGCTTCGCGGTGTGCGCTATTGTTTTTGCTTTAGAAAACCCCAAATGTAATTAAACTCATCTAGACGCTTATGCTTGCACAGTGCAGCCAGAGACAAACCAGCAGCCACATTGACTTGTCTCACTTAAATTCATGAACATTAACCTTCATTGAGCCCTTAGTGTAGTACCTGACAGTCATACATTTTGCTAGTCCGGTCTTCTACTGTGATGGGAATATTTTATATCATCCATCTTCTCTCGTATTTTCAGCTGATGACTGTAATTTTATTTTATTGAGAATTTAGAAACAAGACAGAACTTGTACAAGGTTCTACCATAGTAGTTACCTACCTGCTAGCCTCCTCTTACCATAGATGGCTGTCTATTGTGCATAGTGCTTTCTAAGGCCACTTTTCCCTCTGTATCCCAAACCCTGTCATCTGGGAAGGACATCACTCCATCGGATCTCCTTTTCTCTTCTGTATCACTGAATTTGTCATTTCTAGAGTGTGCGAACATTTTTTCCCATTTTAATGAAACCCTGCCTTGTCTCTACATCCCTTTTCAGCTACTGCCCTATTTCCTTGCTCCTCCTTGGGGAAAAATCAAGTTATCTCTTGATTGTTTACTTTTTTCCACGTCTTGGCTCTTTTCCAATGCACTATACTATTCCTAAAGTAAAAGGGAGTTTCCCCCCTACTTTGTCCTTGTCCTGTGTCCTTGAGCACAAGTCTTTAAAAATCTCTCTCCTCATTAGTAAAATGGGAGTAATAATAATTGACTTGGCTTCCTTAGAGTTACTGTGAAAATCAGGTGAGATCATAGGCCTGAAAATATTTAGTGAACTGTGAAATTAAAAATAACTTACGCAGTTTTTTGAAACAAATCCTGCTTTCATCAGTTTTCCTTTATATTGATCATTCTTTTCCTTTATTTTGATCCTTTCTGAGAAAGGTTTGTGTGAATGAGATATTCTCATTCTCTCAGTTTGACATAATCAGCAATTTTTAAAAGTGTATAATAACAGTGAACAAGGTCCTGCCATTTTGGCTTGAAAATTGATGTTATTTTGTTGGGTAGTGTATAGAATTTCTGTTAACTTTTGAAAGAAATTTGCTAAATTTAAGCCTGCTATAGCACAGTGAATCCTTCTGAAGGACATTACACCATCTGTTCCTTGTAAGTTTGGCTAAATAAATTCCTTCTGTAATGTCTCAAAAGCTAACTTTACAACTGAATGAACTTTATAAACCTTTTAAACATTATGTAAACCTATTCCAGTAGAGGAGGTAGACCAGCTACAAATGACTAATATACATGAACAGGTCCTAGATGCTTAAACAGGTAGATAAAATTGTTATTTGTCACCCTCCGCACCCCCACACACACGGACACTTCTGGTAGGCAGCTTTTTCTTGCTAGTGCACTAGAGAAATCCATTCTTTGCCTTTATAGAAACTTTAAAAGTTACAGGTATCTTGGGATTTCTACTTGTTCAGTTTTCAAATTCCTGTGTCTCTTTTGGTCTTGTTGAAATTCTACTGTTAGGAATATTTAGATTTTAGATTAAGTTGTCATGTATACATTGGCTTAAGAGCCTACATACTATTTTACATAGTTTCTGTGGGAAAAATGGGCTCTGGGTTTCAAATCATATATTTGAAACAATAGCCTTTTGGATCATAACCCCAATTCGAGGATTGCCTTTGTTTACTGTCTGTTTCTTCTCACATAATTAATACTATACTGTCTGTTATTGTTTAAATTAAAAGAAAAAAAACTCTTTCTGTACTACATTCTTTCATTCCTTGGGTTGGTCCAGTGGGGAGATTTTTCTGTTTGCACTGAAGTCAGCTGATGTCTTTATAGTAAATTGTATTGTTTGGAATTAGCAGGAACCTACTTTGGGGGAGAAATTTAAGAAATAATTCTTGGTGCTGATGCCAGTGTCTCAAGTAGAAGGATAATACCCAAAGAACTAAAAAGGACAAAGCTTTGCCTGCAGTGTAAATCTACGAAATCCTTTAGTAAATATATTTGGCTTTGGCAATCTCTTCTTTTGCTAATGGTTGATTGCCAAAATTCAATTGCTATTATTACTTTTTAATTAACTAGGCTATGTAGTATTAGAACTGCCTCAAACCTCTTTATTTTCTAATGAAATTTCTCCTTTTTTTCTCTTTAAATTCCAGTTTTCCCTAAATTACTAAAATAATCCAGGCTGTTAGTAAATGTGGTATATAAAGTAAAAAGTGAAAGGCTTTTGCCCCTGGTCTAAGTAGCCACTGTAGACTCTATATGCTTCTGGTCCTTTTTAAAATAATACATAAACACAACTACGCTGCTTTTTTAAAAAAATAATTGCTTAGCAACTAGCTCCGCCCCCCCACCCCGCTTAATTTTTGGGGACAGTCTTGCTCTATTGCCCTGGCTAGAGTTGAGTGGCATCATCATAGCTCATTGCAACGTCAAACTCCTTGGCTCCAGTGATCCTCCTGCCTCAGCTTCCCGAGTAGCTGGGACTACAGGCACACACCACCACACCTGGCTAATTTTTCTATTTTTGTAGAGGTGGGGTCTCACTGTTACTCAGGCTGGTCTTGAACTTCTGACCTCTGACCTCAAGCGGTCCTCCTGCCTTGGCCTCCCAGAGTGCTAGGCGTGAGCCACTGCTCCTAGACAGCAACTAGCTTTTTTCCCTCAAAGATAGTTATATTTCATTTATTCATTATATTGCATGGTATTCAAATGAATGTATGTTCAGTAATTTATTTTACCATTTCTTCTTGATAGATATTTAGGGTTTTCAGTTTTTAGTGTTACAAACAGTGATGTAGTACGCTTATTCTGTACATCTGTCTTTGAAGTATTTGTGTGAGCATCTCTCTAGCATTGATTTTTAGGTGTGGAATTATTGGATTGAAGGCTGGTAGGTTGCCTGAAAAATGCCTAATCAGTGCTCACAAATAGTATTTGCTATTCACAATTATGAACTTCCGTATGAGTAACTAGCCAGGATTCCAATTGGGGTAGTCTGCCTCCAGAGCCTGTGTAGGTAACCTACCTATTTCATATGCCTTAGTGTCCTCACCAGAAAATGAAGATAATAATATTAATAGTACATACCTGTGTACTAGTTATCTATTACTGTGCAATAAACAAGCCCCAAACTTAGTTGTTTAAAACATTAAACATTTATTATTTCATAGTTTTCTGTAAGTTAGAAATTCAGGGGTGCCTTAATTCTGTGGTTCTTATTCAGGATCTCATGAAGTTGTATTAAGGACTGTAGTCATCTAAAGGCTTGGCTGTGGCTAGAGGCTTCCCTTTGAAAGTGCCTCCCTCACCTGGCTAACAACTTAGTGCTGGCTGTTGACTGGAGTTTTCAGTTCCTCTCCACAAAGGCCCTTCCCCAGGCTACTTGAGTGTCTCCATGTCATGGCAACTGTGACCCAAGAGAGTAAGGCAGAAAAAGTGGCCTTTATATGTAAAACAGCCTCAGAAGTTGCACACTTTCACTTTGGCAGTATTTTACTGCTCTTGTTGACTAACCATAATTCAGTATGGGAAGGGTGTTTACAAAGACTTGAATATCAGGAGACAACGGCCATTGGGGACCATCTTGGCCTGCTGCAACCTTGTAGAGGTATAGGTTAAAAGTTAATTATTGTGAGGCTCTTAGTGCATGCACTGCCTGGCACTTGGCAAGTGGGTGACACACATTAGCATTTGCTCATTTGGGCTTTATGTTTCAGGGCTACCCATTAAAGCTTAAATAATTCTTGTTGCTATACATAGTTACAAAAATAATAAGGAAAAATACACTGTAGCATTGAGGAAGCGGAGTTGTTACATGAATGTTCAATTGCTGGCCTAATCAACAAGCAATACCTGTAGAAATCTTATGCAAAGTGCTGTGTAAGAAGATTGACATAGCAGCACATCATACTACTATTGTGGGAATATAATTTATAAGATATCATTTCGATATCTCAAACATGTGGTGTAGGCATTATTCTGCCTACACCACTGCACATTTGCTTCAGTTATATCTTATAGTTGTCTCCTTTTTTTTGTTTCAGAATATTGAAGGGGTACAAGTGTTTTGGTTACGTAAATTGCTTTTGTACCATTTGTGTCAAAGTTACAAGTGTGCCCATCCCCCAGATAACGTACCCATTAGGTGTGAATTTATCCATCTCCTCTTTCTCCCTTTCACTTGCTTGATTTCCGAAGAATAATTATTTCCGTATGTGCACATAAGTGTTGCTCAGTTAGTTCCAATTTAATGGTGAGTACATGTGGAGATATCTCAAACATATGCTCAATTTAGTTGGGCTATGGATGATTTAGACAAACTAGTCAAAAAGCTGTTCTTTAGCAAATACGTTATGGTTGAAATGCCCTGAGACATCGAGTGAAGGTATCCAGTAGAAATTGAGTATGTGTAACTGAAGGTCAGGGAGAGCTGCTGAGCTAGAAATACAGATGGCATCTGGATTGTTATTAAAACCAGGAGTAGATAGAATGGGTTATCTTGGAATTCTAAGTAACACTTAAAGGGCTAGTCGAAGAAGAGGATTTCAGAAAGGAGTAAACAGAAAGATAGGAAAACCAGAAAAGTATGGCATCATGGAAGCCAAGGGATGGCAGTACAAAAAGGAGTGATAGGTCAGTAACTGTCAAATGTGACAAGAGTAAGATTGGGAAGGATTAAGAAGTGTCTGATGATGATGATGATGCAGAATTCAGTGATGCTGGTAAGAGGAGTCTTAATGGAATTTTGGGGGTAGGCAGTACCAGAGAAAATAAGCAGTATAATAAGAAAAAAGTCCATGTTTCTGTTTTATCAGCACTGTATTGCACTCTTGAATAATGGCTGTGGAGTTAACAAATAAGTGAAGACAATATGTGTTTTTGATTTTTTGAAGAATACTTGAGATTAAGGGAAGGACAGAGTGTAGTTAGGAGATAAGAGGTTGTGTAATATTTTTTGTTTTGTTTTTAAGGTCATAGAGAATTGGGACTATTTAAGTGTCAATGAAAATGAACTGGCCTTCAGGGAGTGGTTGAAAATAAAGCTGTGGGAGGGTAGGAGACATAACGAATCTAGCAAGATACTGGAGAACACTTGGAGGGGGAAACCAGAGGACAGGTGGAAAAAATTAGGTTTGAAAGAAAGGATGCCTCCTCTTTCATTTAATAGGTGGAAAGGAGATTATTAGGTGGGTCCGAACGCAACAAAGTATGTCAGTTTTGTGACAGAAAGTTGAGAATGAGTTCCTCTCATGTTTTCTATGTTTTTTTTTTTTTTTTGAGACACAGTCTCACTGTGTTGCCCAGGCTAGAGTGCCGTGGTGTTATCCTCACTCATAGCAACCTCAGACTCCTGGGCTCAAGCGATCCTACTGCCTCAGCCTCCCGAGTTGCTGGGACTACAGGCATGCGCCACCATGCCCGGCTAATTTTTTCTATATATTTTTGGTTGTCCAATTAATTTCTTAATATTTTTTAGTAGAAACGGGGTCTCGCTCTTGCTCAGGCTGGTTTCGAACTCCTGAGCTGAAACAATCCGCCCGCCTCCGCCTCCCAGAGAGCTAGGATTACAGGCGTGAGCCACTGCACCCGGCCTCTATGTTTTTAATAAAGTAGAAAGTGATCATCTGCAGAGAGGAGGAGGGTGTTGGGAATCAGATTTAGAGCAGAGTGCGGGTTTGAAATACCCTTTTGGAGAATAGAGGGGAGGGCTAACCGGGGGGAACAGATTGAGTGTGTCCTTACTTTTCTTCAGTAGCATAAAAAAAACTGGGTATAAATGTGGACAGGCCGTCTGTTAGATAAACGGCTAAGATTTGTTAGCTAAGTGAGGTAGGATAGTGAGACACCACGGAGTGTTTGAAGTGAATTTTAGTGGTTGAGCACTGATGGTAATAAATTCAGTTATGTTGGTCCAAACATGGAATTTTGCCCAGCAGGCTCAGCAGAAAGACAAGGGAGTTTTTGATGTTAGGAATAAGGTAATAGGAGCATTGGCATTGTTGTCTAAGCGGAATAGAACTAGTAGTGAAGATAGAAGTAAACCTAAGAGACTTTAGGTACCACAGTCTTAGTGAGGTTCAAGAGCAAGTGTAGTGAACGTTATTTAGGAACTAGTAGGAATGGGAGATTGGTCACTTATAATCTCAAAGATGGAACAGTTTTTGGATGACAGCATTTAGCCTGTGTCCTGTGAGTGGGTGACTTAAATGGATTGGAAGTAAAGATCATTGTTGTGTTGAGCTTGAGGAACAATACCAGAATTTTGGACAGGTCAGTGAACCTGGTTCCAAAGTCTAGTTGAGTTAATTTTTTGATACATTACCAGAAGTGGTAGTGTTGGGTCAAATGCCCTCTCCTCTTTAACAATGTTGAGGCATTTTGGCATATTGCTCTCAAAGATTTAAATCATTTAATACTTTCATTCTGAGAATATGTCTGTTCACACTTGTTTACACCAAGAATTGTTCAAAACAGTCTTGTCCAGTGTAGCAGTCTATTGGATTAATGACATGTGACATCACATTTGTGTTTTTGGTTACTAATGAGGTTGAACATTCTGTGTGACTAATTGTGAATCGCTTGGCCTGTTATTTGTCTTTTTTGTTTTTGTTGTTGTTAGCTCAGGAAGAGTTTTGTACCTTTGCTTTTTCTTGATTCTTTTATTTGCATTTTTCTTTTTGTTATTTGTCTTGGTTTTTCTATCTGAGTTGTATGCTTAGCTTATTAATTTTTCTTTGTTGAATAAAAATGTTTAATGCTAGACTATGATTTCTTTAGCCAAATGATACAAGTGTTGTGTACAGAGTTCTCATTGTTATGTTCTTAATATTCTTTAATCACATTTTTTATTACTTTGGAGGAAAAGATTTTTAGTAGTAAATGATTAGAGGGTTTTTGGTCCAATTTTTCTTAATTTATTGGGTTTTTGGGGTTTTTTTACTTTTGTCCCCTCCTCCCTCTTTTTTGATTTACAAAACTAGAAAGTAGGTCCAGTGTTTATTTGGGCTTTTAGAAATATAGTGAAATACTTTTTGTGGCCTAAATTTTAAAAATACTCTATGGGTGCTGGAAATACAAATACAGTTTCTGTTGAATAGACAACTTTATATAGTATATATATTAAATCTATCTTAATTACCTCACTCATTCTAACCTGTCAAGATTGAGATAATCCTGGTTATTTCTTTTACTTTTTGCTTCATATATTTTCTTCTTCCATTTTTATGCTGTATTCATTTATTCATTCAAAATATGATAATTGAGCATCCACTATGTACTATCCCAAAAACTGAGTTCACACAGTGACACAAGTGATTTGTAATTCATTTGTAGTTTTCACCAAGTAATCATATTTGCAAGTACTACATCTCTATTCTCCCTCTGTAAATAAAAAGTTTGAAAGGAAATTTACCATTCACCACTGAGTGTTCCACCGATGTTCTGCCATCACTTAGTTGACTGGGCAAGCCATTTAGCATGAAAAATAGCAGTCCTCAAACTTTTTGGTTTTAAGACTCCTTTACACTTAAAAGTTATTGAAGACTCCAAAATAACTTTTGTCTATGTGCTTGTATTTATTGATATTTACCATATTAGAAATTCAAACTGAGAAATTTTTAAATGTTCTTTTAAAAATAATAAATTCATTAAATGTTATAATTAATATTTTTGTGAAAACTATTTTGCAAAACAACAACAAAGCAATAAGACTGACATTTGTCTTACTTTTTTTTGCAAATCTAATGTGTGGCTTTAAAATGTTTTTACTTCTGTTAGTTTTACCTCTGAAATTCAGAACAGTGGTAAATAGTGGACTGAGATTTTTATGATAGATTTCTACTTTGGGGAACATCAGAATAGCAGTGATGATACCCATTTTGGCAAGATCAGTGTAGCAAGGGTGATTCACAAAGTTATTTGCAGAATACTATGCTTTAAAGCTTAGAGTTATAAGGGATGGCTCTGGGTTCCAGCTATCAGTAAGTAGCAGTGTGATTTGGGGCAGGTGATTTAACCTCTTTATTTCTATTTCTTCCTCTAGAAAATTGAGTGGGTGATATTTCCATTGGTCCCAGAGTTTTGAGGATTATATGAAATTGAATATGTTAATGTACTTGAAACTAAATAAACTTTTTTTTATTTTTGAAGTACACACCATTACTTTTTTATTGTACAAGGGAATCCTGTCTTTGTATCCCTTTCTGTCATACAGGTTTTTATTGCTGAAACAGTCTCGCTCTGTCACCCCAGTTAGAGTGCAGTGGTGTCAGCATAGCTCACAGCAACCTCAGACTCCTGGATTCCAATGATCCTCCTGCCTCAGCCTCCCAAGTAGCTAGGACTACAGGCGCATACCACCACGCCCTGCTAATTTTTCTATTTTTAGTAGAGACAGTGTCTAGCTCTTGCTCAGGCTGGTCTCAAACTCCTGACCTCAAGTGATCCTCCAGCCTCAGCCTCCCAGAGTGCTAGGATTACAGGCATGAGCCACCGTGCCCTGGCCTCTCAGACAGTTCTTTACAGAAAACTCGGAACTATTAACTTAGACAATTTTCAGAAGTATTCTGGGAAATTGAAGGAAATGGAATTCCCCCCTTGATTCCTGTGCCTATGCCACCCTCTTTCTTTTTTGGTAGAAACAAGATCTTGCTATGTTGCCCAGGCTGGTCTTGAACTCCTGGCCTCAAGTAATACTCCTGCCTTGACCTCCCAAAATGCTGTGATTACTGGCACAATGTACTGTGCCCTGCCTCATTGGACTCTTTTTCTAAATACATCATAATGAGCCTATTGTCATAATATTTTAGGAATTGAAGAGACTATGAAGGTCATCTATTCCAGTTCCTCTTACTTCATAGATGAGACTGATGCTGAGAGAAGCTAAGCTACTTGTTTAAGATCTTTTAAATAGTCCAGTGGTTCTCAGTCTTGGCTGACTTTGGAGCCATCTGTAAAGCTTTTAAAAAATACTAATGTCCAGGGCCCACCCTCAGAGTTTGTTTTAATTGATCTTTGTAAAGCCCCCTGGGTAATTATAATCAAACATTACAACACTATTAAAATGAATCATTTGCCTTTTAACATTCTCATTTAGCCTTTAACATTGAAGCATTCTAACTATTGTAGATGAAACCATTATATTTCTTACACCTTTTAGGTTGGCGAACTTTACTTTCTTTCTTTGTGGAAAATAAACCTGTAAACTTTATGGAAAAATCAAAACTTTGATGTTGAAATCTTTATTTTCAATTAATTTATCAAGTCAACTAGTAAAGTTTTTTAAATCTATATATGTGTAACAGATGATGTTAAAATGAAGTTTTTGCCTATCCTACCTAAGATTAATTTTTATCTTCCATTATTTATTCAGATTCTGGAATGTAATTTTTTTGTTTAGACTTTTTCCCAAAAATTTTTATTTTTCCTATATAGGTGAAAGCACTGAAAGAGAAGATTGAATCTGAAAAGGGAAAAGATGCCTTTCCGGTAGCAGGTCAAAAATTAATTTATGCAGGTATGAATTAAATATTAAAATTAATATGCCACTTCTTCCTTACAGCGATATTATTTTAGTTTTAGAAATGTTATCTTACAAATTGTAGTGTATTCAAATTGATTGTCAGAAATATTGTACATATAAAAGCAGTGAAAGAGCAGTGATTTGAATATAATATTGATATTCAATCTTCTCTTTATTCACATTTGCTCTATGTATTTTTCCATCCAGTGATGTTAGTTTTGTTCAGTTTTATCTTCTGTAAGCATCACATAACTGGCTTTTGTGTTTTTAGTCAAACTGAGCTTCTTTTTAAATTTGTTGAATTGAAACCATTTATACTGGTTGTGTTATTAGCGTACTTGGAATCATTTCTGTAAAGTTAAATTTTAACCAAAATTGAAGAATATTAAACTTACATGTTAAAAGACACTATAACTGACAGGAAGGAAAACAATATTCAGATAATATATAGAATTCTTAGAAACCAATAAAGAAAGGATCACTGATAAAAAAGCAGCAAAGGAAATGAATAGGAAATTATAAATTTAACTAGCCTCACTGGCAGCCAGGAAAATGTATATTGAAAATAGACTTGATACCTGAATTCAGTAGAGAAAATTCTCTTTATTCTTCAAAGGAAATACTGAACACTGTCATTGTAGATATCAGTAAGGTGGGTCTTTGTTTGCCCATGTATATCTTGTCTTTTTCTGGATGGCATTTTCTTAGCTGAGACTGTTCAGAGGAAATGCTAGCCTCGAGATTTAACCCGATCATTTTTATAGGTCAGTATTCAGAAGCCTGGAGAGGCAGACATAAAATTCAAATTCCCGATTTCTAGTCTTGGCCTGTTTTTTCATTTCTACCCAGACTGTCTTCCTTTTTATCTTAATGCTTGCAGCTTTGGGGTCAATAACTTTTTAAAGATGGGAAGCTAAATTCACAGAATGGGAAACATCGAGTTGTTCTGACCTAATACTTGAGGGTTGGCTTGACCACAACTTTGTGTACTTCTTTGTGCATTACTGAGTTCTGTAGCATCTTGCCTTTTCTTGTATCCTATGTCATTTTCTGAAGTACTTTTAATATCTTGCTTTGATAGCATTGGAATGTTCCTGATTTGTCAGGTGTCTGGTATTTTGGAGAACAGGAAATTTGTTCCTCTCTCCTTCCCATCAGGAAGGAATATAGGTTAATTGCCGGGCCTTTGGGCAGTCATAATATTGAGTTTTCTTTGTCTTCATGATCTTCCCTTTCTCACAACCTCTTTAATATTTTCTTGCCCAACAAGTCTTTTATATAATTAAGTAATACATTTTTTAAAATTGCTTGGCATTTTATATGCAGTATATAAAAGTTTGATATCTTTTAGTCACATGTTATGCTGTTTTAACTATTGTGTTTCCATTTATCTTTATCTTGGATGATTGCCTAATGTTTTCCATTGGGGAAAGTAGTAATTAATAGAGTTGATGTTGGTGATTAATTAATAGAAAGTTTTAAGTTACATGTAAGACAAAAGATTATTGCACTTTAGGTAACATTTTATTCTCTTCTTATATTAGGCAAAATCCTCAATGATGATACAGCTCTCAAAGAATATAAAATTGATGAGAAAAACTTTGTGGTGGTTATGGTGACAAAAGTAAGTTTCAGCCTCATTCTATATTTTTTATGTGTGTGAGTCTTTTAAAGATTAATGATGCCAAGTCCACATAATGGACACAGTTTATACACATCCATCGCAGTGTGCACTTAACTGCTGTTAAAGGTTTTAAGAATTTACCTTGGATCAACCATAAAGTTATTAATTTTATATATTGTTTTAGTATAATTTTTATGTAAATTAACATAATTGAAATATAAAATGTCATGTTAAAATTATTTTTGCTGGATTACTGAAATCACTCACGTAATTATTTTTAAATGTGCTTAGAAATTAAATGTTTCTTATTCTGTAATTTTTAATAAAGGTGCTTTAAATGAACTTGCTAACTTATGTACTAGACAAGCTCTTCAAGGCAGAAAAGGCATGTAAGTTCATTATTTCAGTGATATTTCTTAGTGAAGGAATATATTTTTAGAAATTAAATGAAGGAAAAGGCAATTAAAGAAATAATGAAATGATTTTTGTGAGGAAGTTTTAAACAGCAGCTTTCCTGTGATTTATTGGGCCGAAATATTTTGGGGATGATTCATAGAATAAAAAGTTTTTTCTAAAGCAGAGAATAAACATGGATTCTTTAAGAGACTGCTTTATTTATATACTTGTTTATTTAAGGATACATAATCATGCAGTAGAGAGTTAAGACAAATGGAGAAGTGGTACTCATGAAGTTAATTTTTAGAATTGAATCATCATCATCGGCAAAAGAACAGTGTTACTTGTAGCACCGAAAGTAAGTTTAAATCGGTACTTGCAGCCACTTAATCAAAGACCAAAAGTGGAATAAATGTGGATTTTTCTCCAAAGTCACAAAATAACCAATAGTAGTAGAAAATAGAGTTGAAGAAATACATTTTAATTACTGCATACTTTTGTACTGGGAAACAAAACGTAGCTAAACAGTTTATATGTGTTGGACTTGAAAATTTTTTTAATCTGTTAAGAACCATATTGATTTTGCTACATTTAAACACTTTGTTATATGTTAAACTTTAAATATAGAGAAGCAAAATCATGCCAGGAAACCTTGTCTCGTCTAGTTTGTTTTTTCCAACTGTGGTAAAGTATACATAACAGTATTTTGCAATTTAACCATTTTAAGTGTACAGTACAGTCACATTGCTTTGCAGCCTATCACCACCATCCATCTCCAGAACTCTGTTATCTTTCCAGATTGAAACTCTGTACTTACTAAACACTAACTCCCCATTCCCCCTCCTTCCAGCCACTGGCATTTATCATTCTACTTTCTGTCGCTGTGAATGACTACTTTAGGTTCCTTATATAAGTGGAATCCTACAGTATTTGTCTTTTTATGACTGGCTTATTTTCTTTTAGCATGTCTTCAAGGTTCATCTATGTTGTAGATGTGTTGTAATGTTGTAGCATGTGCTAGAATCTCTTTCCTTTTTAAGGGTGAATAATCTATTTTCTCATCTAGTTTTATCATACATAGCACATAATGGAAAATGTGATAGTCACACATTTGGATATGTTTTATTATTGGTCTTATTTCCTTTAGTATTACAGTAACCTCGACTATTTGGAATTGTAGTCCCCAACCCTTGGTCCCTCTGCGACCTGTTAGGGACTGGGCCACAGAGCTCCTCCCTACCCCCTGCCCTCCTCCCATCCGTGGAAAAATTGTCCTCCATGAAACTTAGGAAAGTAGGGGGTGGTGCACACAGCAGTGGGTGAGCGAGTGCAGCTTCATCTGTATTTACAGTGGCTCCCGCCTGAGCTCTTCCCTGCCTTGGAAAAGTTACCTTCCACGAAACCAGTCCCTGGTGCCAAAAAGGTTAGGGACCACTGATTTGGAACACAGCTAAGAATTAAGCAGAAAAGTTCTCAGAATAGGTGTGTGTATTTGAGGAGTGGATACTTGGAGCCTATTCTTATATTACACAGGATTCTAATGATATTAATGGTTGTTTTATATTGAAGTTAATAGTAGAAGCCAGCTATTCAAAAGGGGAAGAAGGCTGCTATAGTAAGACATTATGGAAACAATGAGAAACGACCTTACTACAAAGAAGAAAAAGGAAAAAGCTATTAATATGAAAAGCAAGAAGAAAAACTTTAAAAAGCAGAAGAGGGCTTGGTACTGTTTAAAATAAGATGTAAGTGGCTCTTCATGCCAATAGAGATCTCGAAGGCATGGTAAATTACAGTAGTATATTGATCACAAATAATTTAGGAAAATATTAAACAGGTATACCACATTTAAAATACATTCTGTATAGATTGGTTATTATAAAGTTTGGGTGCTTAAAACTCTAAATCTTCACCTTCACGGAGCTTCAGTTTATCCACAATTACTTCTTATCTGAGAATTGCTGCATATTGGAGTTTTAGAGCATTATTACTCTGCAGAGAATTATATTGGCAGTTAAGGAAGTTAAGCTAAATGAGAGGCTCTTAGACTAGGGAAAGAAGGGAGTAAATGCTACTCACACTTTTTATAGCCTCTTTGCACCACTTTTCACCAGACACTTTTTCCCCAGTGTGATCCCCACTAGCTCAAATGGAATAAGACACAAGGCAGCTCATTGGTTTTAGAGTTTGATTTATGTTTGTGGCAAATTATGTTGAATTTTAATCCCATCTTCTATTAAGTTACCTTTTGTCTTTAGGAAAGTTATGAGTTGAACAGGTAGTGAACATTGGAGAAGAATAAAACTCATATAGTAGTATTTTTATATACATATACAGGTGTCAGGGGCACCAACACCCCACCCCCACACAGTCAAATGTTTGCATATAACTTTTCACTCCTCAAAAACTTAACCTGTTGTTGACCAGAATCCTTAAATAGCATAAACAATCGATTAATGCATACTTTGTGTGTTATGTGTATCATATACTATATTCTTACAGTAAAGTAAGCTAGAGAGAGAGAAAATGATATTAATAAAATGTTGAGAAAATATTTTTTACTATTTATTAAGTCGAAATGTATCATCATAAAGGTCTTCATCCTTGTTGTCTTCCTGTTGAGTAGGCTGAGGAAGAGGGAGGGGTTGGTCTTGCTCTCTCAGGGGTGAAGGTAGAAGGGGAGACAAGGAGAGGCAGGCACACTGAATAATTTGTATTGAAAAAATTCTGCATGTAAGTAGACCCATGCAGTTCAAACCCTTGTTTGGGAGTCAACTGTAATTGCTTTTGTTCTGTGGGAGGCTTTATGGTGCTGCTTCTAGTTCAGAAAAATGCTGAGCATGTGGCTATAATTTTATTTGGCCATCATTTTTCTGTTTAACTACGTATGCGTCTCAATGTTATTAACCTCTTTGTACTTGGACCTGTTGATTGTAGTCAATATTGGGATTTTCCTCCTCCTCCTAAAATATGGTTCAGCAGACTGTTTGGCATGTTCATTAATAATCATATTTCTATTTATATTTAGATTTCAAGAAAATTATTTTGGTAATGCTTTTAAATGGTTATGGGTACTTTAAAGTTATAACCAGGATTTGGCTGGGTGCAGTGGCTCAAGTCTGTAATCCCAGCACTTTGGGAGGCTGAGGCAGGAGGCTCACTTGAGACCAGCCTGGGCAACATAGCAAGACCCCATCACTGCAAAACATTTTTTTTTTAATTGGCCAGGTGTACTGGTGTGTACCTATAGTCCCAGCTAGTTGGGAGGCTGAGGCAGGAGAATTGCTTGAGCCCAGTAGTCAGAGGTTACAGTAAGCCACTGCACTCCAGCCTGGGATACAGAGGAGTGCATGTCTTTAAAAAAAAAAAAAGTTACAGGCTGGGCGCAGTGGCTCACGCCTGTAATCCTAGCACTCTGGGAGGCCGAGGCGGGCGGATTGTTTGAGCTCAGGAGTTCGAGACCAGCCTGAGCAAGAGCGAGACCCCATCTCTACTAAAAATAGAAAGAAATTAATCAGACAACTAAAACTATATAGAAAAAATTAGCCGGGCATGGTGGCGTGTGCCTGTGGTCCCAGCTACTCAGGAGGCTGAGGCAGAAGGATTGCTGGAGCCCAGGAGTTTGAGGTTGCTGTGAGCTAGGCTGATGCCACGGCACTCTAGCCCTGGCAAAAGAGTGAGACTCTTGTCTCAAAAAAAAAGGAAAAAAAGTTACAACCAAGGTACATAGATAAAGTTTTTTGGGAAAATTATGTGGTTCCCTTTTTTAAAATACATATTCTATATGTTGTAAAATGTTGAGTTCTTTTGGTTCTTTTTCATATTAACTTCATATAAAGTCTGAAGTTGTTGGGTAAAGCTAATTGAGGTTGATAGTTAAGATATGCTCCTGTGAGCTTTGAGAGTAACAGTGATTCAGATTGCTAATATCTATGTCATTTTACAAAATGACATTTTACAAATATGTCATTTTACAAAATTATTTTCAAGTTACACATTTGTATTACTGTTGTTTGTGGCATCCTGTAACAATATTGTCTAATTAGAGATCAGGTAATATGTAGTATTTTATTGTAATTATTTTGCTTTTTAATGTGTTTAGCCCAAAGCAGTGTCAACACCAGCACCAGCTACAACTCAGCAATCAAATCCTGCCACCACTACACCAGTTACTTCCTCCACAGCAACAACTGTGGCTCAGGCCCCAACCCCTGCCCCTGCTTTGGCTCCCACTTCCACACCTGCATCCATCACTCCAGCCTCAACAACCGCATCTGCCGAACCTGCACCTGCTAGTGCAACTAAACAAGAGAAACCCGCAGAAAAGCCAGCAGAGACACCAGTGGCTACTAGCCCAACATCAACTGACAGGTAAGAACTGGATTCTGGGAAATATTATCTCAAAATATGTGTTTAACAAGAACTTCATGCATGAATTTATTTTGATTATTGTTTTGAGCAAACTGACTTTGTATCTTCTATGTTAAGCCCTTTCTAAACTTTGAACTCTGAATAAAGCACATGCTGTATGTGTTTATTTTGATAGTTTACTAAGGAGAATATAAGTATAAATTTTCTAAATCCATATTTTTATGCTCTGCATTGATTTTTTTTCTTTCTTTTTTTTTTTTTTAGGGAAAGGAGAGTGGGTCAAAGTTACTCATTTTGAGTAGAAACGTTAGAAAATATAAATGACCAAAAAGAATAAGAATGATAAAATAATACTACATTGCCACCCCAGTCATTATTTATATTTGATCTTCATTCTTCTTTTGTCATTATCATACATATCATAAGCATCTTTCTATGTCAGTAAATATTTCCAGTTATTACATAGCATCGTGTCTGGTTCTGACATTTGTTAGCTCTTGTAACCTTAGAAAAGTACTTAACATCTTTGGGGTTTTTCCTCATCTGTAAAATGTGGATGACAGTAGGATCTATGTCATGAAGTTGTTATAAGGATTAAATGAGATAGTAAATGTCAAAGATCTAGAACAGCACATGATACACAGTTAAGTGCAGAGTAAGAATCAGCAATGGTTATTTCACCTAACACCTTTTGTTGAACCTTTGGATTGTTTCAATTTCTCACTGTTATACCTATCTTTGTGAACCTGTGTAGAAATTTAAGTTTTTGCTTGTGTAGGTCTTTAGAAAAAAGGGAAAAAGTGCTGTGGTATTTTGGGGTGCAAGAAATAATTTCTTGTGGCAAGTTGGCAGTTGTAGGATTATTGAGCAGTTTAATTCAGAGATTTTTTCCCCTCCCCAAATGATCAATAAAATGACCAAAGTAAATGCTGTAGTCAGGATTTTCTTGGCTGGAAATTGTACAGAGCAATCCTTTCTTCTTCTAAGAGCATGAGTCATATTATGGCCAACCTTCACTGGCCCTGGAGCTGTGTTTGTGACTTAGTGCAACTCAGGACCTCAGTGGCAGTAATTATACGATTTTTGGAATCAGGAATAAACACTATGGAAACCTATGCAATGACTGGAAATACTGACATGAAAGGGTATTTACGATATATGTGACAATGATCTGAAAGAATATAGTCATGATCCTCCATTTTAGTGTTCTGCCTTAAGTGTGGTTTATATGTCTGACCCAGTCAACCATGTTTGGAGGAGTCTGAGCCACCTGGTTTGTCGCTCAATCACGGTCTCTTTCCAAAGAACTGATTCCTGGAGAAGACAATGCAGGTTATAAAATATTTTCCCCATGTTTACCTAAAAAGCTTTTTTAGGCATTCCATGACACTGTTGCCTAATTTGATCCATTTCTACCATGTATATAATATATTCAACTATCTTGCCTAGTAGGAGACAACCCAGAGTCAGAGTAAGCTATTATATCAAAGGGCTGTTGATCAATTCTGTATGAGAGGGAACTTATAAATTTAACAGACCATTTAAATATTATAAATGTAATTAAATGTCTTGAGTCAGTACAGTATATCTTATTTTCTTAAATGCTTTAAGCTCCTTACAAGAGCTCAGTGTAAGAATTCCAAAATTGATTAATACATTTTCATTGATGTACTAATATCATAAATTTAAATTTGTTTCATTATCTCTGGTTTTTTTCTTCCTGGAGGTACAGTTTTATTTACTTATTCTGAAGAGTTAGGATTACCTTTTCAGACCTACAGAAGTTGCATACGTTGATGGTCAGTGATGCAGGAAAGCAGACACTAGAGTTTCCTTACTTAGTTGGATTTTATACATCAACTGCCTAGTCTTATTTCTGAATATTTTACATCTCAGAGAAAGATAACATAGGAAGAAAGGAATGAGAGAAGCTCAGAAAACAAGCTGCGTAAATGTGCCTTAGTTTCTTCATCTGTGCTAGAAACATCTGTTAATAGCATCCTGCAGACCACAAAACTTAGTGCATAATTATCAGGAGACACGCTGGTATGAATTTGTGGGGTGTTGGGAAGTTTGTTCATCATCACTGGCCTGATATTTCATTGTTAGGGATTTGTTTCTTTAGATCAATTTTATTCTTTAAAAACCACCTCTTATAGTGCAAATTCTACTTGTTGATACCTACCTTAAAGAAACTGCATTTTTGCATAATGACTATATTGATTGGAATCAAGGACAAATTGGAATCAACCTAAATATACATCATTAAGGAAACAACTTGACCTGTGGTTTATTCGTAGAAGGGAACAGTGCTACTCAACAGTCGTAGTTGACAAGCAGCATCAACGTCACTAGGAGTGTGTTTGAAATGAATCCTTAGGTCCCACTCTAGACCTCTAAATCAGAATTATCCAGGGGTGGAGCCCAGAAATCAACAAGCTCTCCTGGTGAATTCTCAGGCTTTCTAAAATTTGAGAAGCCCTGGTACTGATAGGGCAATTAAAGGATAGAGTATGGAAGCATATTAAATAAATGTGATTTCAAGGCTTTGTTACTGAATGAAAAAAGCAGTTTGCAAAATAATATAGGCAATAACCATAAAACAAACGAAACCCATAAACAGCATTGTTTCTTTTCCATGGGTATGCATGTTAAAAAGTAGGAAAGAGATAACAAGCTAACTGATGAGTGGTTTCCTGTGTGGTTGGGGAGGGGAGAAGTGGTGAGGTGGAATCAAGATTGAAGAATGGTGGTTAAAGTATGTATACTTCAGTCTTATCTGAGGTGCTTAAAGAGTAATTTTTAAAACAACGTGTGAAAATAGTGCAAATTATTTTGAGGGGGCTAGTCCTACCAGATTTTAAAATGTACACAGTAGCCCGGGCGCGGTGGCTCATACCTGTAATCCTAGCACTCTGGGAGGCCGAGGCAGGTGGATCGCTCAAGGTCAGGAGGTCGAGACCAGCCTGAGCAAGAGCGAGACCCCGTCTCTACTAAAAATAGAAAGAAATTACCTGGACAACTAAAAATATATATAGAAAAAATTAGCCGGGCATGGTGGTGCATGCCTGTAGTCCCAGCTACTCGGGAGGCTGAGGCAGGAGGATTGGTTGAGCCCAGGAGTTTGAGGTTGCTGTGAACTAGGCTGACACCACGGCGCTGTAGCCAGGGCACAGAGCCAGACTCTGTCTCAAAAAAAAAAATGTACACAGTAATGATTAAAACAGTTTCAAATGGCTTTTTAGAAAGATTACTCAGGGAAATAGATAGCAGTAGAGAAATAGACCCAAATAAGGTCAGAAACTTAATGTAAAATTAAGATGTAATTTTAGACCATTGTGGGGAAAATGCCATTGGGATAAATGCCTCACCATCTGGAATGAAAAAAGATGGATCCCTCGTACTGTACACTTATAAAGGTAAATTCTAGGTGGATAAAGATTTAATGTAAAAAGTGAAGCCATAAACTAGTGGAGAACAAGGAAAAAATGAGGATAATCTTAATTTGGGAAAATCCTTTGTAAGCAAGATAACAAAAAAAGTAACAGGAAAAATTCATAAATTTGATTACAAAAAAAATTCTAAAGTTGGAGATCAAAGTCCACATTCCTTGATAAGACCTTGATTTGATCCATGAAATGGAATACAGTACATCTGTGGGGGAAAAAATCAAAGTAGATTTGATTGTGCTGACATGGGATAATTGTTAAAAAACAAAAACACACATTCTAAAAAAGCACAAACAAAAGCAAGACACAGGTTGTTATTCTTTTACATAGAAACTGCTATAGTAAGTGGTCGTCTCTGGGTAGGGCTCTTGGGTAGAAAAAAATGATTTTGTTTTTATGTATTGTTCTTTTTGAAATTTTACCTTTTCCACATGGTAGTTTTACTTACAATAATCACATTGGGTGTTACGATGCCAGGCTCTTTGCTAAGCACTGTACCAGCAGTAATCCTACCCACAACATTTTGGAGTAGGATACTGTTGTTAACCTCATTGTGTTGATGAAGAAACAGGCTTAGAAAGTGTAAGTAATTTATGAATTCAGACTTGGTTCTCTTGCTGTGCTACGGAGGGCTTTCTCAGAACTGAAATAAAGTGTGTTTTTGTTTTTAAAATTGGGACAGAGGGGTGCGTGTATGTTTTAATTTAAACTTCTTACTACTACTCTTACCACTTTGGTAAACTTCAGTTTATTTTTCTTTGGCATGCCCTTTATGGCCTTTCATAATCTTTTGTCTGTTTTTTAGTACAGACTCCTGCCATTCCCCAAAAGACACTTAGTCTTTTTAAACTGGTTTCCTTTATGTTAGAACTTGGATTTATCCCACTTCTGCCTTTTTTGCATATGCTATATTACTGAAATGCCTTCTTTCAGTTTTCTGATTCAAAACTTGCATATGAGACCTCACTATGTAAAGACTTTACAGCCTAATTTGGTTTTTCTATATTTCTTTTGCTGTGACTTGATTTACAAATTATTTAACTTCTCATGTATATTCTTTCAAGGAAATAATCGTGCATTATCTTTTTTGTATTCCTTAGATGAGTAGTAACCAATCTGTAAGCATGTTATTTTATATCTGTGGACATTTAAAATTGTGGATTCTCATAATGGAAAGAGTACTATGATTGAAAATTTTCCCTAAACCGCAATACAGATAAAGCTTTTGGAGTGGGCCAAGTGTGGTAGCTCACACCTGTAATCCTAGTACCCTGAGAGGCAGAAGTGGGAGGATTGCGTGAGCTCAGAAGTTTGAAACCAGCCTAAGCCAGAGTGAGACCTGTCTCTAATAAAAATAGAAAAATTAGAAAAAAATAGAAAAATTAGCATTTTGGCATGCACCTGTAGTCCCAGCTATTCAGGAGACTGAGGCAGGAGGATCTCTTGAGCTTAGGAGTTTGAGGTTGTGGTGAGCTGCAAGTGACACCACTGCACTCTACCTGGGACAACAGAGCGAGACTCTGTCTCAAAAAAAAAAGGCTTTGGATTTAATCTAGAAGAGACTGTTTAAATACTGTAGCCAGAATTTTATCTATAATTAAAATCAAAGAATCTCTTTATAAATTGAACAGTTACTAAACCAATGTAAATTAAATTGTATGTACTTTTTGAAATGTGATTTTTCTAAAAACCTTTTACAGTACATCAGGAGATTCCTCTCGGTCAAACCTTTTTGAAGATGCAACAAGTGCACTTGGTAAGTGACTATCTTGTAAATAACCTATTATAAGAGATAGGGGAGAGGTTTAAGTTTCACTTTTCTAGATCATGATAATGTATTAATTTTGATGGTTGCTTATAATCAAGCTGTAAAATGATTGATTTAGATAATTCGATTAATAGTGTTAATGAAGACTTTGTAAATTAATATTTTATATATTCTTTAAAACTCTTACAGTTAAGCATACTTCTTTCCACAAAGCAAATAATTTTCCATTTTTCAAGTGAATTTTAAATGTGGTCTTAAGGCTCATCTGTGTATGGATTTATAACAAAGTGTCTTTGAAATGGGTGTAAAATTTTCTGCCTCACACTTCATGTTTATTTACCTACAGCCTTCATTCCAACTTATTGGCCCTATAGATTCCCATCTCCCATCTTGTTTGTATTGGCTTGCAGCAAAAATGCCTTTTTATCCCAGCTTTTAATTTTATCTGTTGACTATGCCTTTCCAGCTTCCTTCACCCCTAATCTGTCGAAATCAAGCAACTTCTTTTCTCCCTTTGGAACATCTCTGGTACAGATCCTGCTAATTATTGGTTTATTGGCTGGCAACCCCATTCCTACTCTTTGGTACTCTTAAATGGTAGGGAGTTAGAAAGTCGGGAACAGATGGAAACAGTAGCTTCAGTGGTGTATGGGCTTCTGGATTCCAGCTTGGCTTCTGCGGCAGCGAGGTTGCAACAGCAGTAGCGTCTGCCTCTTAGGATCTGAGCTGGTCCTCTAACCTAATGGGCTTGAACTCCATGATGCCCTTATTGCTGTGGAAAATGGCATGTACACGTAGGGGTAACATAGTTGTTTAAATAATCTAAGATCACCTGGCTGTGCCAAACCCAGATTTCCATCTTTGAGGTACAGTTTCTTGGGACTCTTCTGCTACTGAATACCTTATGAGTTGGTGTCTAGTTAGGAAATCATAAATCACCGTTTCAGACAGGGAAAGGCTTAATCTTAGGAAATTATTACAAAAATATTGGAAGGGCTGGAGAAGAGGATTACCCAGAGATGAGTAAACTGTTCTGTGGCCTCAGGGCTGGAGCCAGCTGGCACTTGTCCCTCCCTAATGCTGCTGAAGGCCCTGGCTGCAGCCACTGCTGCTGCGGTTGGGTTGCATCGATGCTGCGGAGCAGGAGCCCAGGAGTCCATGGCTGTAGCTGCTGCTGCACCTAAGCTTCTGGTGACCATGTCTGCCTTTTTACATCTTTATATCTCCTAAAGCACCCGTTCTGTTCTCAGCTTTATGGTCTCAGGATCCCTTTCCTCTTTCGTCTTTAATTTACCCGTTGTCTATGTTGATTCTCTGTTTCTTTAAACTACTTCTGTGATACTACTCTTTTCCTGATCCTGATACCTCGCACTATTCCTTCTCAGGCTTTCTAGTTAATTCTTTTTATTTTCCTGGCCCTTAGATGTATGTGTTCTCTATGGTTCTGCTCTAGGCCATAGTTCAAAGCTTAAACTGTGGGAATGGCTAATACCAGCCATGCATCATAAGATTCCCCAAATTAAAACTGTAGTACAGCTCTCCCTCTCAGCTCCTAGACTTACTTTCTTAAACTGCCAGCTGGAAAACCTACAACCTCCACGACCTTAAGTTTCACATTGACTTATCTTTTATCCTCCCGTCTGATTCTTTTCCTTCATTCTCCTCCTTGCACCATCACTCAGTCATTCATCCTTGACCTAAATTGTAGCATGATGCTGGACCTAGACCCTCTGCCTGTCTTGGCCCAGTGAGTCTGATTCTCTTTCTTAAAGTCTCTGAAATATTTGTTTCCACTACCACTTAAGTTGCCTTAGTTCAGGTCCTTACCTCACTTATATTATACTCTTGCATTGTCTCCTTCCATCTGCTTTTCTGGCCTGCCGCTTCTCAGTGCAGCCTCAAACTCATGGGCTTGAGTGATTTTCCTGCCTCAGCCTCTTGAGTAGCTGGGACTACAGACATCGGTCACCATGCCCAGCTAATTTGTTAAAATTTTTTGTAGCAGCAGTGTCTCACTATGTTGTCCAGGTTGGTCTTGAACTCTTGGTTTCAAGCGATCCTCCTACCTTGGCCTCCTAAAGTGCTAGAATTACAGTCGTGAACCACTGCACCCAGCCCAGAGTGGACTTTCTAATAGCATCGTTGTTAGTTCCTTTAATAGCTCCTCATGACCTAGAAGATAAGTCCAAAGCTCTTCTTAATGACATATATAAGGTTCTTCATCACCACCTCTTTAGCCTCATTAGTTCTGTCTCTTTTTCATTCTCCCTAGTTTTTTTACAAGTCATTTGCCTTTGTACTTTTAAGACCTACAAAGTAGCACTCAGCTTATGGGCATTACTTTTTGAGTTTTTGTAATTTGATTAATTAGGAAATATGACTTGAGGAGGCATAATTAATGATTCAGCGTGGAGGCTCTGGACTGGACAGCCTGTGTTTGTATCTCCACGCCATGACTTATCAGCCATTGATACCTTGATCAAATTATTAATTTCTCTAAGCCTCAGCATTAAAAGGAGATGAAAATAAACCTTTCTCATGAGGTTCTTTTGTGAGAACTAAATGAGATACACTGTGTTAAAATAGTATAGTTCTGATTCTCTACAACTCTTAATTTTGATTGTATTAATATTAATGCTGATTTCTGTATCTGGGAACTAGGTTACTGAAAATGTATTGCCACTTGAGTGGCTTTGTGCCAAAATTATATCAGTGGACAATTAAGAAAATAAGAAATATTAAAAAGTATTTTATGGGATGGGAAGCCATTACTTTAAACAAGATATCAAATGCTTAATTTGCTCAGTGATGGGGTTTTTTAAGCTATTAAATACCTTTATTTTTGAAAATTTTGCAGAAAAATGATTTATTCAACAGATAGTGTGTTAGCCACGTGTCAGGGAAATGTGTAAAATGACATGGTCCCTGCACAGTTGAATCTGCATAATAAAACATAAAATAAGTTGCAAATCTTGATAAATGATATTAGGAATACAGAGGGCTTCTATAAAGAAAAACAGAAGGCTACTTAGGATTGCTAGGCAATACTTCAGATTGTAACTTTGAAATTTAGGACCAAAACATGGGAAGGAGTTGGCGTCCTGAGAAAGCAGGCGTGGTAAAGGCTCTGGGGCAGGAAAAGGCATGACCTGTTGAAGTAATCCAAGGAGGAGGAGTGTGATGGGTAGAGGATTGCTGAGGGCTGGGAGCCCAAAAAAGACGAGGTTTTCTTTTTTAAAAGTTCACTTTTAACTGGCTAAAGAATGGATTGTAGGTGTGGGGGCAGGAGTGGAAGCAGAGTATAGTCCAGACCTTAGACGGCTGTGGGCTGCTCCTGAGTGATGACAGTGGGGAGAGAAGGATCTCGGTGGATTTGGGGTGTAATTTAGAGATAGAACCTACCAGGTGTGCTGGTAAGTAAGGTGTGGAAAGGAAGGGGAAAAGAAACAAATCACCAGGTTTTCTGGTTCAAGCACTTAGGTGGATATAGGTGTCATTTATTGAAAGGGAGAAGACATAATGGTGGGACACATTGAGGGGGAAATCTTTATTGGAATTAGTTGAGTGAGTGGAATGTGAGAAAGTGGACACAGCATGCTGGATAGCTATGGCTTTGAAGGGAGAAGAGCAGATAGTTCCTGAAAGAGGAATTGGGATGGGATCAAGGGAGGTGTGTTTTTATTTTAGGGGGACATATAGGACATAGTTAGCTTCTGATCGGGATAATTAAGTAGAGAAGGAAGGGTGAAGGTGGAAAAGAGAGAGAATAACCAAGTGCAGCTCTTTGAGGTGGCAGTAAAGGCAGAGGTACGCAGAGCACAAGTGGAAGAAAAGATCATTTTAAGTGAGGCAAGTTTATTGGGGGTAGAAGGCAGCTTTTCATTCGATCAGAGTATTGTCTGCCATTTTCATGAAGAGTGAGTTAAGTCTTTCTCTGAGAGGAAGGATTGGAGAGAGTCTGTGGGAAGTGACTTATTGGAATAGTAGTGCTTAGGGCATTAATACCACTTTTGTGTGGCATATGAGATTCTAATTTTCTAGCTCCTATCCTCACTTTCCCCACCATTTTGATAATATAACTACAATCTTGTTGCATCAGAGTTGATTGCTCGAAATGCCCCCCTGCATGTTTTCAGAATTCGGTTCATCTGTCTGTTACAGGTGGCCTTCCCTGACCTCCCACTAATTCTCTCTTAACTTTGTACCTGCTATTTCTGTTGTACTTAAAAAATACATTGTATTAATTTTCTATTGCTACTATAGTAAATTATCACAACCTTAGTGGTGTAAAACAACACAGATTTATCATCTTGTAGTACTATAGGTTAGAAGTCTGACTGGGAGCTCACTGGGCTATAAAATTAAGGGGTCCACATTTCTTTCTGGAGACTCAAGGGCAGAATTCAGTTCTTTGTCCTAACCAACTTGTAGAGGCTGCCCACACATCTTGGCTTGTGACCCCTTTCTCCATCTTTAAAGGCAACAACATAGCATTTGACCCTCTCGTGTGCTTTCTTATACTTCTAAGAACCTTTGTAATTACACTGGGCCCACTCAGATAATCCAATAATCCAGGATGAATTCCCTATTTTAAAGTCAGCTGATTAGCAGCCTTAATTTCATCTACAACTTCAATTTTCCTTTGTCATGTAACCTAATGTATTTATAGGTTCCAGGGATCAGACCATGGATATCTTTGAGGTACAATTTTTCTACCTACTACATGTATGTTGTAATTTATACTGTTATTCATCTTTGTATTCCAATACAGTAGTGCCTGAAACATTGTATACATGTATACATACAATCAAGAAATTTGTAGAGGATGCTGATTAAAAATTTTTTTTCCCCTCCACCTGCTCCCCCCTCTTTTTAGTGACAGGTCAGTCTTATGAGAATATGGTAACTGAGATCATGTCAATGGGCTATGAACGAGAGCAAGTAATTGCAGCCCTGAGAGCCAGTTTCAACAACCCTGACAGAGCAGTGGAATATCTTCTAATGGTGAGAAGTGTGTTTGACTTTTCTTCATTTTAGTTGTTTAGTATCAAAATCTCGAACAGATAGATTTTAAAGGATGGGTTAACAATTCACAGAGAAGAATAATGTATTTTAAAAATATATAATACTGATGTATTCTAGATAATTTATATAATGCTCTTGTTTTTCCTAGTATGTTAACATTTTTTGTTGATGAGTTAACAATTCATGGAGAAGAATAATGTACTTTAGATAATTTATTTAATGCTTTTATTTTTCCTAGTATGTTAACATTTTTGTTGATAAAATGTAACGTTTTTTAAAAGATTCTGTGGTAGGTTTTAGTTAGAAAACAGCATGACTAAATGATTATAAAATTGGCTATCCAGTTAGAGTGTAGTGCCTTGTACTCCAATTATGTCATCCGCAGTGGATGACAATTGTGTGTCGGGGGTGGAGGGGAGATTTTTAATCTAATGATCCAACATTTCAGTAGCTTTTCAGGTGTCAGTGTGATATCCTGGATGAATTATTTAGAGCAAAAATGTCAATCTGGGAGCCCAATCTAAATTTTATTTGATTATACTTAGTAAATTTCTGTAATTAGTTGCCAGTTTTTTAAAGTTGGGAGAGTTCACATAAAAAATACAGATTTCCAGTTTATCTGGACAGTCTTGATCCTGGATTTTTGTATTCACTCTCTGTACCTGATGTAGCATCATGCACTTTAATGTATGATGTTACTTGCCTGGTTCCATTGGCATTTGAATTTGTTAGTGTTTTTTTTTCTATAGTCAGTAGCAGTTGAGGGACTTTTGAATAAAGTTTTTTTGTTTTGTTTTTAGGGGGGTTTTTTGGGTTTTTTTACTGACGACAAAGGGTTTGGAGAAATAGGTTGTTGTGGACATTGACTGAAACCCTTGCTATTTTAGACATTAAAAGAATTCTGAACATAGAATTTTGTAATAACATTGGATTAACCTTTTTTTAGTCTTAAACTTTTATTCTATAATTATGTTTGGTGTTTTGGAGTATTATTAAAGTCTAAATTGCCCTGAATATCATCTTGGAGATCCATGGTCCTAACTCTCGGGGAATGCAGTCCACACTTTCTATTCCTTTGTTTCTAGGCTGTCCTTCTGTTTAGAGACTCCTTTTCAGGTAGCCAGTTGTGGGAGAGTCACAGTCGTAAGCTAAATAACTGTGCTCTGCCTCCACCAGTTACTTGCCTGTGCATTTGTATAGAAAGTCACAGAATCGTTTCTGGGCATATCATTTTGTCTTTTTGAATTCACTTTTCCATTGTCTTCTTGGATAGTGTCTTTAAATGCTACCAGTTCATTTATTTATCCAGTTTGTTTGGAATTGAGGAATCATATCGAATTGATGATTGTTAATTGGTAATTGGATGTCTTCCAGATCCTATAAAAATGTTGTCTTATTTTTTATGAGATGGCTTTAATTTATACCTGATTTAGATTCTTTTTAATTGCATCAGTTAGTTTGATCTAATGGATGTGAAGTTTTGAGGTATAAAAAATGAATCACTATTTCTAAATTCACTGAATTTTAAAACTGCTATATAGCAACAAATGCAAATAAATAGATGAGAGATGAGTTCATGAAACAATTTAACTAAAATTTTTTTTATGTAAGTGAATGTGAATGAATGGAAAGAAGAAATGTTGATCCCTTATCTAATAAGAGGCTATATACCATTAGAGGTAGAGATGTAGCAGTGATAGTTAACTTTTTAGTTTAACAAACCTGTTTGAGAATTTGATGGATAGACCCTAGACCTGTATATAGTTTGTTAGCATTTAATAACTCCTCATCTAACGTAAAGGTTTGAATTTTGGTGAACTCTGAAAAACAATTGTTTCCAATGCCTACATTAGTAACATCTACTGCAGGCAGCCATTATCCTGTTATTCATTACTCTTCATTCTTTATATGATGATGATGAGCTTGGCTTCTGGCTTATTAGCAAATGGAAGCATTTGCCATCTTTTATTCAATTGTAATGTTTTCTTCATTCTCCTTTCAAAATCTATAATAATTTGATAAAGACTTTAAAAGTTATGATGAGATGTCTATAAATCATATGTATCAAAATAGGGTATCCTCAATTTTAATGCAGTTTTAAGCTATAATAACTTCAGAAGATAAATACTACAAATTTACAGAAAATATCACCTAAAAGTTAAATTGTTTAAATTTCTTTTATATCTATTTTGTGAATTTCGAAAAATTAATTTTTGTATGCCACACTTTCTTGGTACCATGGATCAGTGGAGGAGGTCCTCCTTAAATGTCCACTGTGGTACCCGATCTGTAATCATTGGGCCTTTTATTTTCCCAGGAGTCATTTCAGAACTGTCAAGTATGCATTAAAATGTCTTTCTTCGGATGATCTTGAGGCTTAGGGGGTTACAAATGCAATCTTTTCTATCACTAAGCAACAGCTGATGAAAGTTTCTAAAAAGTTCAAAAATCAACTAGAGCAACAAGTTGCACAAAAACGTTGGTTATATTCAGTTTTCATAAATACATATATCAGGGTTTTTAAAATTTTAAAAATCAGATGTGGTAGGTATCTTATTGAACAGCAGAGCTAGAGAACATTTCCAACATTGTGGAAAGTTCTGTTGAACTATGCTGCTTTATATTAAAGCACTGTGGGTTTTTCTGTACCATACCCAGGCCATTTCTAATCTAATTTGAATCCTTGCAGCTTAATAATCCTTTACTTATATTATTGAAGCAGACATCGATTTGATGCTTTTAGAAATTAGACAGGAATATGAAATAGACTATAATTCTCTTATTCTGTATAATATTTAACTAATTTTGTATGATGGGATATCTTAAAGCTTGGAAATTGTGTTGTAGGGAATCCCTGGAGATAGAGAAAGTCAGGCTGTAGTTGACCCCCCTCAGGCGGCTAGTACTGGGGCTCCTCAGTCTTCAGCAGTGGCGGCAGCTGCAGCAACTACGACAGCAACAACTACAACAACGAGTTCTGGAGGTAAAGTGGAATCTTTTGGATGAGGAAGAAATGGTCCTGAATTTTTAGCACGAAATAATTTAATAATTTAAAATACTTCAGAAGTGAGGTTCATTTCCATAGCATTTGGATAACTCTTAAGATAAGTTTTCTATTCGCTAATGTTGGAGAGAGGCCCAAAAGAAATTCTACCAAGTGAATGTAACATATTAAACATCAGTGCAGCAGCTTTGTCAAAGGGAATATTCTATTTTGTTTATTGTAAGGAAAAAGATGCTTTCGAGTTTGCATGTAGTGTTACTTTCTGAAGCCATGTGGGATGGTTTGTTGCGTTGTGTCTTTATCTCTCCATAAATGTTATAAAGTATGTATAATTTCAAGGCCAGCAGCACTTTAGTAGTTATAATACAACCAAGGAAATGAAGCCCTGAGAGTTTTAAAATCTGGTTAACTAGAGGGGAAGGCAAAGCTTGAATTCAGGTCTCCTTACTGGTCGGTACCTATGCTCCCATTGCCATAGGTCTGGCTACAGAGCAAAGCCTGAAGCCTGCAGACCTAGAAATTACATAGTGTTCTCCTTTATTCATTCTTGTATATACTGATAAAGTAATTTAGACTATTAATTTTGAAGAGCCCATTCTTTCACACATTTCCTAATTCTAATTATGGTGGTCACCTCTGGTTGACAAAAATCTCTAAGTGCTTTGTGTACAGTCTCCCAGAGATTAGGCCTTTCATTTGTTGAGATTTCAGCATGGTAGTGGAAACAGGAGGCCACAGCTCTACTTCATATTTGGGGTGCTGTCCCATTCAGCACTTGTTAGGTAACAGAGTCTGTGAGTCTCATTTTCTTCATCTAAACAGCTACTGTCATACATAAAAGAATAAATACCCATGTGTTATGGTCATTTTAATTCGAATGATTGTCTTCCTGAGGTAGGAAATGACAACATACATCTAAAAATTCTCTTTTACTCATTAGTAACTTCAAAAAACATAATTCTTTAGTTTGCTACAGCATAACCAAATAAGTACCAGCACCCCAAAAAAGTTATAGGTTCTGTATGTTATGCATTACTTGGCATTATTAATATTTATTATCATAAACGGATCTTGGACTCTAGATGTATTAGCACTGGATTGTCTTGGAGCTTATTTATCTCAATTTTTTATAGTTAACAAATGTTTGAAATATAATAGTAATAACCAAAAGTCTTTTTTCTAATTGAATTAAGTTTGTATTAAAACTCCTGGTCTGCAAACCTGAACTTTAAGTATTAAATATGTTGTACTTCTTTGGTTTAGTATTTCTCAGGTTGTATTCTTTGAGGGGTTTTGGTTGTAGTGTAAAGTAAGTGGGTTTTTTGTTTTTGTTAGCCCTGGTATATATCTCTCGTAGGAACTTTGGAGCAACAGGAACAACTTTTTAGTCCTATTTATTTTGATAGAATACATGTAGGGCACAAGTTCTTAGTATTACTTGATAATATTGAGTCCCCAGGGCAATTCTAGGGAAGCTTAATTCATATTATAGTGTTCCGCACTCTCTACCTTTGCTATTAGGAATAATTTCGGCTGAACAAAACTTGTCAGTTGGTACAGTTTGAAGATTTCTTCGTTACTTACTTCATTTTATTAATACTAAATCTCAGGACTCAAATCATTTTTTACTTGATAACATTTGCTGTCTAAATGTGTGATTTAACCAGCTCTTTGTATATGTATTTACTGCTTTTGTTTAAAAACGTTTATGTGTATTTTAGGACATCCTCTTGAATTTTTACGGAATCAGCCTCAGTTTCAACAGATGAGACAAATTATTCAACAGAATCCTTCCCTGCTTCCAGCACTGCTACAACAGATAGGCCGAGAGAATCCTCAATTACTGCAGGTAACTATTTAATCACTGTCAATTTTAGAAGTAGGGTTAGAGGGTATCACATTTTGAAAAAGTCCATGGATATTGCTCCTCCTTCCTACCACCTCTCTTTTTGAGGATGGTGAAAGCATTCTTCTAAGCTGCATTCAGAATAGCATGCCCTAGATAAGGATACTGAAAAAAAGTTGGGATATGGAGGTTGGGTTAATTTAAGTTGGCCAAATAATAAGTTTAGGGAGCATTTTACATTTCCTTCTTGGAGATTCCCATTGCACATTAACATATTAAAGAATCTGAGAAGTTGTAGTCCCACAGTAGTTTTTTTTAACATTGTTGGGGGTGCGGGGCACATGAATGAAAGGATTTGAATTCTCTTCACTGTTGACTTTGCTCAAAAGTATGGAATTTCTTTAATAATATAAAGAAATCATATCCTTTCAAAGAGTAAATAATTAAGAATCACTCTAAAATACTACATTTGGGTTAAGTATGACTTTTATTTATAATTCCTATTTTCCTGAAGATATTTAATATCAGTGTATCGTTTTCCTCTGTCTTTCACATCACCACAGCAAATTAGCCAGCACCAGGAGCATTTTATTCAGATGTTAAATGAACCAGTTCAAGAAGCTGGTGGTCAAGGAGGAGGAGGTGGAGGTGGCAGTGGAGGAATTGCAGAAGCTGGAAGCGGTCATATGAACTACATTCAAGTAACGCCTCAGGAGAAAGAAGCTATAGAAAGGGTGAGTTTAAGTGAAACTAAAAATTCAGTTTCTTAGTCTCACTGGCCACATTTCAGATGCTCAGCAGTTACATGGGGCTAGTGGCTACTATTGGATAAAACAGATAAAGAGCGTTTCTCTTCACCTGAGATAGGTACGTTGGACAGAGTTAAATAGAGCATGGCCATAGAGATTGCAGGTAGGGCAGTCTCTTCTTAACCCTGCCCCCTCCAACCCCTTGTTCTTTGTAAAGTCAAGCGACTAGCAGTAAAGTGCCAGTCTTGCATGAAACAGTTATAAATATGTTAAGAAACTAAAAATTTCATTGATGTTTTAAAATTCAAAAAGGAAGAAAATAGAGTGTATTCCCAATTGTAGATTATTCATTTTTTATTTCAAATTTTACTTTACTGTTGGCACTAAAACATAAAATAAATATGTATGAATTATATGAGAATTCTGTACATTAAACATTAGAACCCAGCTATGCTAATTCTCTCTCCATCCTTACCAAGTCAACCAGTCAAGGTTGTGGCACCGCAGTAACCTAGTAACCTAGTTTTTCTGATACCGTGATTATTCATTCATTTTTTTCCCGCTATTTTTAACATTTGTAAGCAGGGAATCATAGTGATTGTAGGACTGTCTTGTCTTATCTCACAAAGTATTGTGAGATGGAAATCAGATAAAAGTGCAGTTTAATTTAGATAGTGATCTGGACAGTAATTTTTTCTTGTTTATGATACACAGGAGTGTTCAAGGTTTATAATTATGTGTTTTCTAAAAGATATATATCGTGCCGGTGTTTTTTCTTTTAATAACACAAATGAATAAATGACACTTGCCTCAGTTGTTTTATAGCAGGTATTTTTCTTTTGGGGTTATGGTTATCAGTTCCTGATTTTTGTGTTGGAGATATTTTTTCTATTTTTGTCTTGTACTTTTGGTGTCATATCTAAGAGAACATTGCCTGATCCAAGGTCAAGTGGTTTACTCAGTTATTTTCTCCTAAAAGTTTATAGCTCTTCCATGTAGATTTATAATCCATTTTGACTGACTTTTTGTACATGGTGTGAGATGTAGAGATCCAGCTTCATTCTTTTGCATGTGGATATCCAATTGCCCCAGCAGCATTTGTTGAAAAGACTACTCTTTCCCTATTAAATTGTCCTGGCACCATGTCAAAAATCAATAGACCATAAATGTGAGATTTATTTCTGGGCTCTCAATTCTATTTCATTGATTTATATGTTTATCTTTATGCCAGTACCTCACTGTCTTGATTACTGTAGCTTCCTAGTAAGTTTTGAAATTGAGAAATGTCAAGTGCTCCAATTTTCTTCTTACTTTCCAAGGTCGTTTTGGCTGCTCTGGATTCCTTGTATTTCCCTATCAATTTTAGCATCAGCTTGTCTAATTTCTGCAAAAAAAAAAAAAAAAAAAAAAAGCTGGCTGGGATTTTGATAGGGATTGTGCTTACTCTGTAGATGAATTTGGGGAGTATTTCCATGTTAATAATTACGTCTTACCAAGCCATGAACATGGGATGGGATGTCTTTCCATTTATTGAGTTTTCCATAATTTCTTTCAACAGTGTTCTATAGTTTTTGGTATGAAAGTTTTACATTTCTTTTGTTAAATTTATTCCTAAGTTATTCTTTTTGATGCTATTATAAATAGAATTATCTTTTAGTTTTATTTTCAAATTATTCATTACTAGTTATATAGAAATACAATTTAATTTTATATATTGATCTTACATCTTAAAACTTTTTTGAACTCATTTATTCTAATAATTTGTGTGTTCCTTAGGATTTTCTATATATAAAATTAGGTCATTTACAAATAGTTTTACCTCTTTTCCAGTATGGATGCCTTTTATTTCTTGTCTAATTGCCTTATCTAGAGCCTGCAGTATATTGTTGAGTAGAAGTAGCAAGAGCCAACAACGTTGTCTCATTCTTTGTTTTTTTTTTTTTTTTTTTTTTCAGAGTCTCACTGGCCTCAAGAAATCCTCCTACCTTGGCCTCAA
>NW_012137192.1:3788097-3798403 GCF_000956105.1 Propithecus coquereli
TCAGGCTGGTTTCGAACTCCTGAGCTCAAACAATCCGCCCACCTCGGCCTCCCAGAGAGCTAGGATTACAGGCGTGAGCCACCGCGCCCGGCCCCTTGTCTCATTCTTGATCTTAGGGGAAAGCATTCAGTCTTTCACCATTAAGTATGATGTTAGCTGAGGGTTTTTTGTGGATGCCCTTTATCAGGTTGAGGAAGTTCCCTTGTAAGTTTGTTCGATGTGTTTATTACAAAAAAGTGTTGGATTTTGTCATTTTTTGTATGTGTTTATTGAGATGATCATGTGGTTTTGTCCGTTGTTCTTCTGATATGCCTTATTATGTTGATTGATTTTTGTAATGTTGAACCAACCTTGCATTCCTGGAATAAATTCAAGTGGTATATAATCTGTATATAATCCTTTTTATGTGTTACTAGATTCAGTCTGCTAGTATTTTCTTGGGAATTTTTGCATCTGTATTCAAAAAGAATATTGGTCAGTAGTTTTCTTTGATGTCTGTCTGATTTTGGTATCAGGGTGATAGTGGTGTCACAGAATGAGTTGGAAATAATCTGATTTGTTGGGGTGCAGTTATACATAATATTCCCTTATATTGTTTTTGTTTCTATAAAAAATAGTAATATCCCTGTATTTATTTCTGATTTTAGTAATTCAAGTCCTTAAATTTTGTTTTTTTCCCTTCTCTGTTTAGCTAAACATTTGTCAATTTTGTGGAGCTTTTTAAGAAGAACCTCCTTTTGGTTTTGTTGATTCTATTGTTTTTCTAGTCTCTTTATTTATTTTCTATTATTTTCCTCCTTTTGCTTGCTCTGGGTTTAGATTGTTTTTCCTTTTTTTTTTTTTTTTTTTTTTTACGGCGAAAGATTAGGTTATTGTTGGGTTCTTCATCTGTCTTGATAGGGCTGTTTACAGCCATAAGCTTCCCTCTGCGTACTGCTAAGGTAGCATCCTGTAAGTTTTGGTATGTTGTGTTTTTGTTTTCGTTCGTCTAAAAGCATTTTCTAATTTCCCTTTTTGTTTCTTCTTTGATCCATTCATTATTTAAGATTGTGTTAATTTCCACCTATTTATGAATTTCCCAAATTTTCTTCTTTTGATTTCTAAGTTCATTCCATTGTGGTCAAAGAACATACTTTGTCCTTATTTACTTGAGAAGAATGTATAATGTGCTCTTGTTAAGGGGTCTGTAAATGTCTGTTAGGTCTAGTTGGTTTATAGTGTTATTTAAGTTTTCAGAGTCCTTGTCAGTCTTTTGCCTTAGCTGCTGTATCTGTTATTGAAAGTGGGGATATTGAAAGTCTATCGTCGTTGAATTGTCAATTTCTCCCTTCAATTCTGTCGGTTTTTGTTTCATGTATTAAATATTTTTGTTACATGGTTTAATAATTGCTCTGTCTTCCTGACCATTTTTTTAAATCATAAAATGTCTTTTTTCTATAGTAACAGTTTTTATCTTAAAAATCTATTTTGTCCAATATTGCCATACCAGCTTTCTTTTGGTTACTGTTTGCACGGTATATATCTTTTTCTATCCTTTTACTTTCAAGATACGTGTGTCTTGAATCTAGAGTGTGTGTTTTGTGGAAGCAGGTAGTTGGATTGTACCCTGTCTTTTATTTCAACTAGCCTAGCTTTAATCTGAACAAGACCTAGATAGCAAACTCATTTTTGAGTTTCACTTCTGCTTTCATGGATGAATAGTTATTTATGTTGAATTGGGATTTTCACCCAGTTTTAAAGGTCATTTCTGGATATAGTCTAACACGAGGTGATTGAGACAGTTTGAAAGGGTATTTATATATAACATTTGGCTGACAAATAATAGTACCTAGAGAATTAGGTTATTCACTTAAGTTTTTAAAAGCTTTTAAAAGCAGTGAGTATTGAATCACAAGCAAGCGATTCTTAATAGACCAGGAAAGTGAAATTAAGTCGCTGGTATCATCATTTAACATGCTATAAATGTTAAGCAGATAAAAATCGAACAACACTGTATGTCTTGATTTCAAAACATACCGTGTAATATTAACTAATAATTAATCACTTGTTTTTCAGATTTGAAGTGTTGAATAAGGCTAGGAGATTGAGAGTGATGTTTGATCTGAATGAAAGACATGAGTTGCTTTAACAAATAAAATGTAATTTAAGTGAGGTAGTTAAAATTTTCTCCAGGTACACTCATCCTTATTTTCACCCTTAATATGCTAAAAATCATTTGATTTACAAATTTCTATAGGGTCTTTTTAAAACACAAAAGTTAGCTAGTTTTTAGTGTTACTGAGTGTTTGCATAATTATCTGTTAGTCTAATAGCTTTAGGAACAAAGACTTTCTTAGGTGGTTGTTAAAGGAAAGTGTCTAGGTTCCATCTAGCCCTTCAAGTTGAACAGTAAATCCATATTCAGATAGAGATGTATTCATGTAAAATTCTCAAGAGCTGTTTTGGATTGTAGTATGTTTTTAAGTAATGGTCTGTTAGTAGTGCTATGCTGGAATCTATAATATGTAAAGAAAATTAAATGTGCCATAATCGGTGAGTTGGATTTATATATTTTTTCCTTCTTTTCTTCCAGTTAAAGGCATTAGGATTTCCTGAAGGACTTGTGATACAAGCATATTTTGCTTGTGAGAAGAATGAGAATTTGGCTGCCAATTTTCTTCTACAGCAGAACTTTGATGAAGATTGAAAGGGACTTTTTTGTATCTCACACATCACACCAGTGCATTACACTAACTTTGTTCACTGGATTGTCTGGGATGACTTGGGTTCATATCCACAATACTTGGTATAAGGTAGTAGATTGTCAGGGGTGGGGAGGGAGGGATCTAGGATATAGGGCAGGGATAAATACAGTGCATGTCTGCTGCAATTAGCAGATGCCGCGACTCCACACAGTGTGTAAAATATTATACAACCAAAAATCAGCTTTTGCAGGTCTTTATTTCTTCTATAAAACAGTAGGTAACTTTTCCTAGGTTTCACTCTTTTTAGTGTACTAGATCCAGAAACTTAGTGTAATGCCCTGCTTTATATTTCTTTGACTTAACATTGGTTTCAGAAAGAATCTTTGCTACCTAGAATTTACAGTCTCTGTTTCGTGGCAACACTGGATAATGGCTTTGTGAAATTTTAAAAAATTTTGTAGCAACTGTAAATGGAAATGCCAAATTATTGATGGTTAATTGTTGCTGCTTCACAAATAAGTATAAAATTAATGTGTAAGGAAGCCCATTCTTTCATGTTAAATACTTGGGGTGGGAGGGGAGAAAGGGAAACTTTTCTTAAGATGAAAATAATTACTGCTATTTTAAAATTTCTTGATCATTGAATGTGAGACCCTTCTAACATGATTTGAAAAGCTGTACAAGAATAGGCAGAGTTATTTTCCTGTTTACATTTTTTGTTTTGGGGAAAAAATTGGTAGGTGTCTAATTACTGTTTACTTCATTGTTATATTGCAGTAAAGGTTTTAAAACAACCATTGCATGTTTGCTTTTGATGTATCCCTTTGTAAAATTAGCACCTTTGGGGCCAATGGAGAAATGCAGCATTTACTGTCCCTTCCTTCCCCTTCCCTCAGCAGAAATGTGTCTATCAGCAAGTCATGAGTCAAACTTCTGCCTTTTTTTAAAACCCACAAAATGCTGATTCAGTTCAAAATTAATGCAAATGTTTCAAAACTGGGTTTCCGATATTTGTAAATGTTTTTCTTTATTAGATAAGAGTGTATTACCATTAAAGTCATTAGTATTATATTGCTTTCAGAAAGAGAAGGTGGACAGAACTATAATCCAGCGTCTTTTATTGCATTGAAAAGACTGGTTAAATCTCTTGGAAGGGTGGGAAGATGTGGCTGGAAAAGTACTTTGGAAAATATACAATCAAGCTATCTCATGGCATATTAAAAGAAAAATCTTAATAGCAGTGTTGGCTTTTGTTTGGATTTTTTTCATCTTCAGTTTTTTCTTTGGGGTCTCCTTCATTGGCATTGTTATTTGATTATAAAGAGGAGACAGATTTCTACTTGTTCAGTTTTTCAAATCTGTTTTCCTGAATATAAACAAGATTGTTTAAAGAAAAAAAATTTTTTAATCATCTGATACTGAGGAAGAAGATGAATTTGCACAGATTTCTCCCTGCATAATTTCTTGCAGTGTCCTTAGCACAGTTTGGTGGTAACTTTTAAGCTTTTACGTCATGCACTCATAACCTGTCTCATATGAAAATAAATCAAACCGTGATTTCCCTCACAGTGTATCATGTTTAATATTCATGTGTTTATTCCATAAACTTGACAGGCTTTTGGACTTTGTATTACCTGTATGTTTTATAATGGATCATGCATAATGTCTCAGGAGAATTCAATGAGGACTTATAAATACGATACATCTTTCAAGGCAGAGCAATGAGTTGGGAAAAAGGGTGGCATTTCTGGTCAAATAATGGAATACTTTCATTTATTTTATGACATTCTATCTGCTACCTTACTGCTCAGAACCCAGAGAAAAACTGGAAAGAGGAAAAAAAAAAAAAACCCCAGCAGCAGCCGCTTCTTTTCTCTGGAAGGTGAAGTTGGTGGCATGGAGCTTTTGTCCTTGGACAACAAATCTACAGATAGTAGGATTAATAATTACCAGAAGACAGCTCAGGCCAAGTTTTGACCGTTCTTTACAGTAATTTCTTTGTCTGCTTCTTAGTGAATCAACCAAGACACCATAAAAGAAATAGGCTTTTGTGCCTTTTGCTGTTACTGTTTAATTTACAAACAGTTTTGTTAAATCTCTTTGTGTAAGTGGCTGTTTGACTGTGGAATTTTGCATTTGAGGTATACTGTCATCTATTTCTTGAAATATTTTTATTGTTTAGTTGCTCTGTGGGAAATGTGAGGAAGCCTAAGTTTGTATTTGTAAAATTCTTATGCTATCCTCTAGTCAAATATTTCTTTTATTGTTTAAAAATACCAAAGTGTTCCAGTATAATTTCTTTTTTCCTGTACTGGCTGGCTAGCATTCTAGAGAACTGAGTATAAAATATTTTCAATACATCCAGCATTGCATTTCTCATTTTTTGAATGATTCTATCACATAGAATCTTAGATTGAAAGTTAGCAACACCTCTGTCAACGTTAACTTCTATTTTCTTCTGTAATTGGTGAATGCAGTATATAGGAGGCCCAGGCACGGATCAATTTTATTGGATCTCCTGGGTTTTTTCTCAACTAACACATCCACACAGAGGTAGAATACTGGATGAGCTGTAAGTCAAGGTTCGTGAGGGGTTTTAGAGATTGCAGTAGAATTCCGTTTTTCCATACTTGCCTTATATCAGCCAGCCTATGGCTGCTAAAAAATATTCTGTCCAAAGTAAGCAGTATCGGGGAGTGAGTATTTTCTGACCAAGTCTGTTTTGGTGGGTTTTCTAGCCATGAGATTCAGGTACCCGTCCTTTCAGTTGGCCTCCTTTGTCCATTTTCCACTTTGTTCTTATAAACCAGGGTCTGGCAGACTAAAGGTTCATGAGCCAAGTCTGGCTCACTGCCTTTATGTGGTCCATGAGCTCAGAATGGTGTTTACATTTTTAAATGACTTACCACCTGAAAGTTATGATTTACATTTCAGTGTCCATAATAAGTTTTATTGAAACGGAGCTGTGTTCATTTTTTTACATACTACTATAGCTAGTTTTGTGCTCCAAAGATTTGCTGTTGAATAGTTGCAGCCAACCGTATGGCCTGCAAAGCCTAAATAATTACAGTCTGGCCCTTTACAGAAAAAGTTTGTCAGCCCCTTTCTAAACTGACTCGTCTGTCATATGTTAAAGTGTATGATGCTTTTATTCCTTTTCTGGCATTCTTGGACTCTTGACTTCAGGTCCTAGGTTTAGTTTGGCTTCCACGTGGCCATTACAGGCTCTTTCCAGAGGAGTCGTATCGCCCCATTATCCACTCGCAAAGGAAAGGAGCACTGTGTGCCTGATGTGCTAACCAAGTGGTGTCTAAGCAACTACTTTGAAAATTACTGTTTGCTGTTACTACACTATTTCTTGTTCTTAGAATAAGAAATTGAAGTTCAGCACTGAGCACACTTTCAAAAGGACCTGGCATAGTGATAAATCAACAAAAACAAAAAAGTCATGAATACATCTGGGAATCCTTAGGCCCTGGGATCAGTGTGGGGTCAGTTGGAGGAAGCACCTTAACCACTGCTGGAAGAAGAGAGTGGGTGGAACCCCAGAGGAGGAATAGGGCAGTTGAGCCTGTTTTGGTGGCAGGATAGCTTCCAAAACTGGTTTGGGGATGGGAGGATGGGGAGGGCAGTGATGAAGCAGAGTGAAATCTTGGATTTGCTAGGAAAAAGCATCATCAGTAATGCTTGAGGAACTGCAAGGGCAGTGATGAAGAGTGACAAATTGGGTGTAAAGAGCCTTCACTATGGTGAAGTAGTTGGATTTGGAAAGCAGCGGTCCTTCAATTAGGATTTTCACCATGGAAAGGAGGCTGGGAGGACCAAAGAACAGTGATGACAGGTTTGCTTCATGTGTGTGGTACTGTGGGTACCAAAATGATCTCTGCCTTTAGCTTGAAATACTGTGACAGATACATTTTATCTTGATAGCAACGGATCCTTTAACAGGTACAACTCAACTTGGCTTCCAGGAGCACAAATTGGAAAACAGTCATCCCAGTCTTCTGCCTCGTGTCTCAGTCAAACTTCATTCTTGTTGCCTTTGGTCTAGCCCCTCCTCATCTTCCCATTCAGAACTTCCAGCTCAGCTTGCAAAGGTTTAGCGGTTTGGAGATAAGTGGTTCTCCCCAGCCCATGGGATGGTTTTAAGGCAGCTGGGGAACTTGGCCGCCTCAGCCCCGACTCCAAGCAGCCTTATCTGTTTTGCCCAATGTGTTGTACTAGTATCACGCGTGCCTTGATGGAAAGATCGAAAAGCTGTATCCTCCACTTGTATTAGCTCTTTAGATGGGCTTTGTATATATCTCCAGAAAAATGAGGAGATATATGATGGGAATTGGCTCGAGTGATTATGGAGGCTTAGAAGTCCCACAATATTCTGGCTGCAAGCTGGAGAACCAGGAAAGCCAATGGTGTCATTCAGTCCAAAGCAAAGGCCTGAGAAAGTTCAGAGTGGGAGGGAGGGTGCACTGGTTTAAGGCCCAAGATGTCCAAGGATGAGAAAAGATGGACATGCTAGCTCAAGAAAAGGGAATTAGCTCTGCCTCCTTGTTCTGTTTGGGCCCTCAACAGAACGGGTGGTGCTGCTTCACATTGGTGAGGGCAGTCTTAATCTGCTGGTTCAAATGCTGATCTCTTCCAGACACACCCGCACAGACACACTAGAAATAACATTTTACCATCCATCTGGGCATCCCTTCACCCAGTCAAGTTGACAAAAAATTAACCATCACAGGCTTACCTGTTAATGGCCCTCCACACTTAACGTCTATCGGACAGAACCGGAACTGCCGAATGAATTGTCACCTCAAAGCTCAAGGGATGTTTGGTATGGATCCTGAGTTTGGTTAGTGACAGCTTCCATCTCTGTGACAAAGTCCAAAGTGTGTCAAAACTGCTTCTAAGGTGTTCGGCTGTACAATTATACAAGCCATGTGTGTTTTGTTTGCACACAATAGAAGTTTAGAAGAACACTTAATGTATTATTTCCAAATTGGTTGAGAATGAATATTTGGTGGTGGGACTATGTCTTAGAAGAGCTTGGGGGTTGGGGTTCATGTTTAGGGTTTATTTTTTCCAATTTTTTTCTTTTGGTGAATTAGGCCTGCTTCTGCTTATTTGACAGCATTTTGACTAGTTTTTGTTTTGTTTGTTTGGTTTTTTTTTTGAGACACAGTCTGATTCTCTTGCCTGGGCTAGAGTGCTGTGGTGTCAGCCTAGCTCACAGCAACCTCAAACTCCTGGACTCAAGCAATCCTCCTGCCTCAGCTTCCCAAGTAGCTGGGACTACAGGCATGCACCACCATGCCTGGCTAATTTTTTCTATTTTTAGTTGTTTGGCTAATTTCTTTCCATTTATAGTAGAGATGGAGTCTTGCCCTTGCTCAGGCTTGTCTTGAACTCCTGGGCTCAAGTGATACTCCCGCCTCGGCCTCCCAGAGTGCTAGGATTACACAGGCGTGAGCCACCACACCCGGCCTCTAATTTTTATATTGTCTCCAGTTCAAAGAAAATTATCCAAAAGCAAAGTTATTTTTACTAGTTGATTACTTATTACTTTAATTGTAATATATTTTTACTCATGTCTTTAAGTGTTGTAACTCAAGGTGCTTTTATAATTTTACATCATATTTGCATTTTTGCAAAAAGCAGTAAGTATTTTTCATCCTTATACAATTTCAAACTTACAGAAAAGTTATAGGAACAGCACAAAGAGCTCTCATATTACCTGCCCCCCCCCACCAACCACCACCTTAGAGAACCCTTTTAAATTTTATACTTGTCCTCGATGTCTTCCACAGCAAAAGGGTCCAATCCAGGTGAACACGCTGCATTTCATTCAGTCTCCAGTTCACTTTCTCAGTCCTTCCTTGATTTTCATGACCTTTACATTTTTTTTTGAGACTATGGAACGGTTGTCTCATAGAATGTCCTCCAGTTCATTGTGGTGTTTCCTGAGCACTCGGTGTGCATTTTGGAGAGGAAGCACGGAAGTGCAGCTGTTCCCGCTGCGTCCCTGTGGTGGCCCAGGGCATCAGTTTATCCTGTCACTGCCGATGTCCACTTGGACCACTCGAGGAAGGTGGTGTCTGCCCGGCTTCTCCACTGGAAAGTCACTCTTTGTCCCTTTGTATTTAGTAAGTATTTTATAGGGAGATATTTCGAGCCTTTGTAAATACCTTATTTCACATCAAGATTTTGTCCACTATTTTTATATTGATGTTTCTTGCCTGAATTAATTATTACTATAATGGTTGCCAAGTGGTGTTTTTTCAAATTCCATGATTCCTTCCACATTTATTTGTGTTCTCTTGTATTCTGGAATTATTTTTCCCCATTTATTATATGTATCTATATAGACTGGGATTCCTATTTTATTCAGTACTGTTAATTTATTACTATCATTATTATTTTTTTTTGAAGCCCAGACTTTGCCACTATAACTGTCATTATTTTGATGCTTGAATCGTCCCAGGTTCTGCCATCATGGGCTTTCTTTTTGGCTTCCGTGTTTTGATCTGCCCTTACCACTCTGAGTAGAGCTAGAGGTGAAAGGCACAGCCCTGTGCCTTTCACGGGAGCTCGGTTGATGCTCTCTCTCGTCACGGCCTTATTTTAACCTCCAGTCCCTGCTTTCTGGCACAATAACTTATTACAGGGTCTTGTACCTCCTTTGCCCTCGTTTTGGAATCCGCTACGTATGGCGGAGTTCTAGTTCCTTTTAATGGAGATTGAATCTAGAAACCAAACCCTGTTCTAGATGTGCTCGCTGCTGCTGGAGTCCCACTGCTCCCGAGCCGTCTCCGCGGACACACAAAAAATAACACACACATTTACATCTATATTTTTATACGTATACGTAGATTCTAAAAACCACATTCACTGGCACCATTCGTTCTGATCCAACGCCAGAATGGTTCATTCTGTCTCCTCCCTTTCCGTATTGGCTCCCCCATTCTCAACGTACGTTTCACCTCCACCTTCTGCACTTGGCTGCTCTACCACTGCCCTTGCCCAGCCGGAGCATTCATATTCTAGTGGACTTCCAGCTGGAAGAGTAATGCGTTTAGATCATTTCTTAATTTAGCGTTCCTCTAATGGTGCTTCAATACGTGGGAAAGAGGAGGCCTATTGTGCTCCAGTTGCTGTGCCCCCAGGAGGTTACCTCCTACTTGGGGCTTGGGACCAAGGTGTGTTTTAGGTGCTCGTGGTGGTGAGGGAGACTAGGTGAGCAGAGAGGGGCACGCGGCCCCCCAGGGCATTGCGCCCTGTCCTATCTCCGTCTCGGCACATGCTGCTTCTCCGATGCTACATTCGGCAAACAAGGAGCCATCGCTGCGGCTGCATGTGGTTTGGAATTGTTCCCACCCTTTATCCTGCTACTTCTTCTGTGTCCAAAAGCATACCTGGCCTCTCTTCCAGGAATCCTTACCTTGACCCCCCTTTTCCCTGTAATTTGGGCCAGGAACTTCTCTCTGTTCCCTCAGCCACCTGTAAATAAATACCTGCCATCAAAGTGAAACCCTGAATCTGCGTCGTCCGCATTTGTTCTAGCGCTCGTTACAATGAGGCGTGAACAAGGGAGCATCAGCCGAGCTCCCGGGAGTCCGGGGCTGTGCCTT
>NW_012137192.1:3799928-3800761 GCF_000956105.1 Propithecus coquereli
ATCCTCCTGCCTCAGCCTCCCAAGTAGCTGGGACTACAGGCATGCACCACCATGCCTGACTAATTTTTTTCTATACATATTTTTAGTTGTCCAGATCATTTATTTCTACTTTTTAGTAGAGACGGGGTCTCGCTCTTGCTCAGGCTGGTCTCGAACTCTTGACCTTGAGCGATCCACCTGCCTCGGTCTCCCAAAGTGCTAGGATTACAGGAGTGAGCCACCGCACCCAGCCTCTCCAAATCTTTTTATGCTGGAAAAAAAATGCCCTCTACTGCAATGAACATATACCGAGTCCTTTTCCCCACCCTGATGAATGTGATACTTCAGGGAGGGTCTGAGCAATATGAACTACAGAGGGAGCTCTCACCTCCCTTGGGTGCATGATACCTCAATTAATGCAGCCTAAATTCGAGGCCACACTGTGGCTTTAGGCTAAGTGGCTGTGTGAATACACCAATTTTCCAGGTGTCTATGCATTTGGGATCCATGTCTGACCCATGTCACAGAAGCAAAAGCAGCCTACCACAGACTTACGTGTATCTCCTAGCTACTAAACAAATGCTGGTGTTTTCGTAAAGTCCTGTTATGGTCCCAGAAAAGGGAGCTAACGTTTACAAATCCAGTGTCTCACTCTGTGCTAAGTGCTTACTTATATGAGGCAGTATTGCCTTTTACAAATGGGGTAACTGCAGTCAGGGCAGAGCTGCACGGGTACCAAGCGGCAGAGCCAGGGGCAAGCCTAAGATGCTTGACACCAAAGTCACCCTACAGTGACATTGTCTCCCTTTAGTTCCTGTTCCGTTACATTCCCTAAGCTCAGCCTCCATCCCTCC
>NW_012137192.1:3800811-3801866 GCF_000956105.1 Propithecus coquereli
CCTCAGCCTAGTCAGTCAGAAAACTAGTTGGAAAACCTCTGTGTTCTGTTTTTGTCATCTGTAAAATAGAACTGTCGACGCCCGCCTGGGGCTGCTGGTGGCGGTCAGGGGAGCGGATCGGAGAGCGTCTTGGACAAAGGCCGGGTTTGTGTTTTGATGTGGGTGCCAGCTGCCTACCCTGAAGTCAAAGACAGTCTGGGAGGAGTTCTCGGCCTTTCTCCCGCGCTGACAGTGTCGCTGAGTTCTTTTCTAGAGTGCCAGCGCCTCTCTGATCTCAGGGTGCTGCTGTCCTCTCTGCTTCACAGGGGCCACCTCAGCCGTCCCGAGCGGCTGGCGGGCTTCCCCCTCAGCTGGGCAGCACGGCCCAGACATTCGGCATTTCAGAAACAAAGTTTTCATTTTTTATGAACAGTTTCTGAGCAATGCTGCATTTTCTCCTGTCAGTGTCTAGGCCATGGGATTGGCAGCTACATCCAACTTCCAGGTCAAATTTGGCAGAGAACCCGGCAAACCTGTCTGACGAAAGACCCACTGCTCCCACCTGTCTCAAGGGACCGACCTTCTCTTCTCGATGTTTCTTGTGATTTCCTCTGACAGTCTTTCCAGTCTGCCAGAGGCACAGGAACTCCGATTTGGGAAGGGCCTGTGGGTGTCCCCCAGTGACGAGTGCGGCGCTTCCCTCACCAGTGACCTCCAGCCTCCACCCGACCACTTCTGGTGACTGGCGCTCACTCCCTCCAGCTCTGAATGACCCTTAGATCTGAGGTGCTCCAGTGATTGAAGGGTCCCTACATCAGGCTCCCTGCTCCCTCTCTGACCAGACCATCCTTAGGCCCCAGTTCCCTCCTGGAGGTCACCCTGAGCCAATTTAACCCCTCTTCCCTGTGTCAGTCCTTCAGGTCTTTAGAAAGAGTGACTGTGTCTCTCCTTGATCATTTCCCACCCTCTTTCCAAATCTTTTTTTTTTTTTTGAGACAGAGTCTCACTCTGTTGCCTGGGCTAGAGTGCCGTGGCATCAGCCTAGCTCACAGCAACCTCAGACTCCTGGGCTCAAG
>NW_012137192.1:3802581-3810532 GCF_000956105.1 Propithecus coquereli
TTTTTTGGTGGTTGTTTTTTTTGTTTTTTGTTTTTTTATGCCCATGCAGTTCAAACCTCCTTGCTGTTTTGACAGCTATTTGCTCCTCTGGTGATTTGCCTGATCATTGCTAGACCAGCAGTTCTTAACATATGGTATTGGTATGAGGACCTCTTTCAGGGGGGGTCTATGAAGTCGAAATTATTTTCATAAAAACACTAAGACTCTGCTTGCCATTTTTACTCCCACTATCTGATAGGTACGTAGCGGAGTTTCCCAAAGGGTACATGACACGTGACATGGCAACAGGTTGGAGAAGCAGACCTGAGAATCCAGCTGTCTTCTATTAAACTACACAACAGACACTTGCAAAAATCAAACACAATAGCAATGTTCTCACTATTTTTTTGAGAACAGTTATTTTTCATAAAAAGATGTTTTTGAAAATTCTACCATGCAATGGATTTATTATGAATGAATTAAATATTTTATTAATCTCGAATCAAGTAAATATTGATAGATAAAGTCTACGTGAACAAAGACTCTTCTGGGTTTCTCCATAATTTTAAAGAAAGAGGTCCTCCTACGAGCAAAAAGTTTGAGAACTTCTATTAGGTGATGGTTTTTCCACTGTAGACTTGACTCAGAAAACACTGCTGGGGAAGGTCTCTGGGGCACTGGTGAGGTGTCTCCTTCTGTCTGCTGGAGACACAGTTGGAAGATCAGATACCTGAGCTGATTGATGTCACTCTGCCATACTGCTCTCCATTCCTGCTTTTGGGATAGCAAACTCTAAACTGTGCTTGGCTTTGAACAGCCTTTCTAAACTTGCCCCAATATACACCTTCGGCCTGGTCTCCCTCCCTCCCCACCACATTCAACAGGGCTTGGTGACCCAGGCCTTTCCACTCCCTGACACAGTTACACATGCTGGTTACTCTACCTAAAATTTCTCCTATATTCTTCTCTCCTCATATAAACTCCTATTCAACCCTTAAAACACACTACTGTTATGTTACAGGCTCTGTGAAGGCTTTCCTGCCCCAGAGCCAGGAGAGGATTGCTCACGTGTTTCACTCACTGAGCATGTGGTACAGAAGTATGCACATCCGACCATAACTATTTATTTGCACATTTGTTTTAGGAAACATCGCGTCAAAGCCAAAAGCAAAACTTGCTCCATCAGCAGTATGAGAGCTCAGCACCTACAACTAACAAGGGAACTGGAAGGAATTGTGCTTGAACTCTTTGAAGGCTATGGAATTGGGGATGTTGGAGGGTTTGTCTGAGGGAAATTAAAACAAAAAGCCCAAGCTGGTGATGAGAAAATGCCAGGACCTGACATAAAAACAGGCTGGAAAGGAGGAAGGCAAATGCTGTCCACTGTGCGCTGACACGCCCCCTTGTGGTGAGGGAGAGCCGCACAGTTTCAGGAGGGGAGGACCAGACAGGTCAGGGAGAACCAGAATCTCTAGGTCACCGAAAGACTTGAAGAGACCCATGGGGAATCGGGATGCGGGGAGGAAGGGAAGAGGCTGGTCTGGAGACCCAGTCCATACTGGCCTTTATTGCCCAGGCTCCACAGGGCAAAGGAGGAAAACTAAAGCTAGACAACTGCAGGTACCAAGAGCTGTATCTGCCTTGACTTATTTAACCCCAAGAACTCCCATGTAGATGAGGTAACTGAGGTTTAAAGAGGGTGAGCCTTGAGCCCAAGTTCTCATAACCAGAACACAGCTGAGAGGATGGGCATTCACCTGGATCCTGGCCTCCCTGGAGCCCCGTTTGTGCTGATTTTCTGTCTTACACCAGTATTAGTGTCGGGGAGAGAGTGAGGTTTTCTTCAGGTCTCTGAGATGGTCTTAGACCTCAGTCCTCCTAAGACATGTGTAGAGGGAAGGGCACAGAGAAAGCTAGTAGGATTTGGAGTCAGATGGGGTTTTTTCCCTCTCTCTTTCAGATTTATATTACGTAAATGGAGAGGAGTAGGGGTAGGGAATACTGGCCCTTTAGAAGAATCCACCTGTTCACGTTCAAATCCCATCCAAACGAAGACAGCTTTTGCAACCAGAAGGCTCTCTGCAAAGCGTGCATAAGGTCACTGCATGATCCCCTGTCTGGCCTGTGACACCTCCTGAAGCTCCCTGCTCTCCACTCTCCAGCCCTACCCAGTCCACGTGCCACCTTCTAGCTGGAGCAATGGCCCTCATTTGACCACGTGGATTCTTCAGCCAGTGGCTCCTGCAGCCCCTAGCCAGGGGGAGGTGTCTGGGGAAAGTGAACCAAGAACACTTCCAAAGGACCCTTCTTCCTTGTGGCCTGAAATGCTTTTGCAACCTCCTGTATTCCTTTCTTTATGACTTAAAAAGCTCGTAATCTCAAGCTACACAATGCAATCTTGAACAATGGTGGGCTTGCCCTAGCCCTGGGTCTCATAAATTTCCTGCTATGAGCTTAGAACTCAAACACATATGCAGTGGCCGTCTATGAGCCTGTTTCAGAGCCCAGGGAAACAGGGCTGGCCGCCAGATCTTTGCGTATTCTCCTCTAGGGTTTCTAGGCACTTCTTCCCCTCATTTCCCCAGCCTTCCAGACTCAGCCAGAGATCCCTTCCTCCCCAAGCTTCCCATGAGTTCTCAAACTGGATGGGGACCCTCCCATGATCTCCCCTGCCCCCACTGGACCAGGACCCTCTCATGACACCCCCACACTGGACCAGGACCCTTCTATGACCACCCCACTGGGCCAGGACCTTCCCATAAGCCCCCACTAGACTGGGACCCTCCCATGACTCCCCACCCTGGACCAGGACCCCCCATGACACCCCCACTGGACTGAGCCTCCCATGGACTCTTCCGTCATACCCCCCTGACACAAAGCATTGCCTTTGCTGATTTCTTTTTCCATCACAGGACTGTGAGCTCCCTGAGGGCAGGTCTGCATCTTATTCTTTTAGATATCCTTAGTGCCTCGCAGCTACAGGTGCTCAATAAATTTGGTTGAATAAATGAATCAGTGATGGGGTTTCCAGCCTCAGGTGAATGGGCACCTCCATGAAGCCTTCCCTGGTGCTGTCCTCCCCAGCGAGGGGGAAAAAATCAGTGAATGGCTTTTGTTTTCACAGTTCCTGCAGCAGAGGGGCCCGGGTTCCAAACACAGCACTGATATTCATTTAACTGAGAAACTTTGGGCAAGTCATTTTACTTCCGTGAGCCTTAGTTTTCTCATCTAAATAATCTGATAAATCTCAATAATCCTTCAATAATCTGATGAGCAAGACTTTGGCACATAGAACAGCAACTAGCATCTGGCATACAGTCAGTGCTTAATGCAAGTATGTCCATGTATATAACCCACTCTGTTGCTAGTGCCTGGTCACCATGTTTTCCGTTAGAGTGGAGCTCCTCGTGGCTTCTATCCCCACCCTGGGCCTGGCTAGCGGTTGCTGATGGAATTTAGTGACCTTTCTGTTACCAGGGTTGTGCTTGGTATTTCGTATTCACCGAGCCCCTAAGGCAAAGCCCATCTTTTGATACCCACTGTGGCCAGCAGAGAGAATGACAGATGAAGACAGAACCCAGCTCTCCAACAGGGTTCCCATGTGGGAAGGGGACTCAGACAAGTTCTCGGGGACAAAAGAGGCTGTTGGTATCTGCCCATAGGACAGCCAACTACAGGATTCCCAAGGAAATGCAGGAGCTAGAGTGTGGGAGGAACTCTTCCCCAGCCTGGGGTGGGGGGACATGGAAGTGGGAGGGGCTTCTCCAGGGCCTGGGTCTGGGAGTGAGCAGGAAGCGAGGGCTGGTGTTGGGAAAGAGGAGTCCTCAGGCAGGGGCAGGCCCTGACTCCGACAAGAACTAGTTCTGACAGGCTGCTCTTTCTCCTGTCCATGGTGGAGACCCAGCTTCATAGATTCCTGGCCCTCCTAGCGCCATCTCCTTCGTGCTTGATGAGCATTGCCAGGTGTCTGCCACTGGGCTCCCCAAATGACAGCTCTCCATTGGGTTGACTATTCTCTCCATATTCATGCACTGAGGTCGTGCTACTGATTCCCTTATTCATTCATGTAATAGTTGTTGAGCATTAAGTGCCAGACCAAGTACTATACTGAGGACTTGGGCTTAGAGCCCCGAACCCTGACCCAATGAGTTCTGTGACAGATAGAGCTCTACAGGGCTATTGCAAATATTATACTATAGCAGATGCATAATCATCACAGAGATGGGGCCTACAGGGTAACCAACAAGAAATCAAGGAAGGTTTCATGGAGCAGGAGGTCTGTGAGCTGGGCTGCAAAGGTTTAGTAAGAGTTCTCAGTGCAGGAGAAGTGGGAGGAAAGGCATTCCAGGCTGAGGAAATAGCTTTTGCAAAGGCATAGATACTAAAAAGAACCAAGCAAATTGGGGATGACGAGGTTTTTGGTGTGGCTCAGGCATTGATCTAGGGGGTAGGAGGTTAAGTTAGGACAGGGCCAAATTTGTAAGGAGCTTAAATGCCATATTGGGGGCTCCAGCCTGAGCTCAAGGTCAGTGGACAGCCAACTGGGTTCCACAGACAGGCCCCAAGACCTACTTCATTAAGTCAACAAATATTTAACTGAGCACCTATAATATGCCATGCACAAGGAGGAGACTGAACAGGAAGGGCTCCAAGCCACTTGCCTATAAAGCTACACTTTAATGTTTTACATCTCAGGCTTCTGCATATGCATTTATTATAGGAAAAAAAAAAGGTATATTGGCTAAAAAGAAACAAAAACAAGCAAAAGTCTGTATCCTATTGCTTCACTGGGGAACCATTGCAAGTTTTATTTTTTCTTGGAGCAGAGTAGTGTTGTTTGTTTATTTTGTTTCTAGCAGAGGACAGACATGTTTAGATCTATTTTCAAAAGATAAAGACAATTATGAGCTTCCCAGCCCTTCCCTGCAGCCACAGTACAGGAAGCAGAAGCCGGCTGAAGCAGGGGCTGTTTCTCTGGGTCCTGAGCTCAGCACTGGTTCTCTCTGCCCTGCTGGGTGCTCCCAAGGGAAGCCAACATGTGGCTTCTCTGCTTGGTTCCAGGAACCAAAAGGAAATGTCAGTTCCTCCAGGGAAGGAACTTGACCTCCTTTGAGGCTGGGAGCATGAAGCTCATGCAATCAAAACACATCCCATTCCTTTTTCCTTCATAGGAAAGAAAGCCAATTCTGAGGACAGCCTGGTGGAGGGGAAAGAGCCCAGTCTCTGAACTAATCAAACCTGAGTTCAAATCTTACTTCAGCCACTTATTAACAGTGTGATCTTATATGACTTACTCAACTTTTCTGAGCCTGAGTGTCTTCATCTGAAATGATAATTGTTATTTACACCTATCTTAGTTACCAGTTTTTAAGACATATTACAAAGCCATAGCTATGCAGAAAAAATTTGCAAGAAAAAAAAAAGCCATAGAAGCAGCACAGGACAAAGTTAACAAATGGAACAAAATAGAAAATCCTAAAACAAATCTATGAGTATATGAAAAGTCCAGTGCTGTCAGCTTTATAGCTACTATCCCCACCCAGACCCCCAAGTTCAAGTGCCTGGAACATTCATTGCCTGCAGCACACTCTGCCCTCTGGTGCACCATCCAGTTCACCATGGTGAAAGTTTTAATGCTCAGAAGCCACCTTGTGCTAGGGTGTGCCCACACTCTGCCCGCCACGGTGACAGGGTCCTCCTTGCCAGCTGAGAGGTGAGTAATGCACTTCCAAGCCCCATCTAATCACCTGTTTTCTTGGACCGCTCCCAGTACCAACTGCCATAGATAAGGTTCTTGGGAAGCAAACAGTGAGATGGAGTTCAGAGCAAGGTTATTTACTAGGGATCAACACCTGGGAAGGAACTGGGTGGAGGAAGAAGTCAACTGAGATGCGGACCTGAGGGAGCCTCGACCGGGCCACAGGGAGACCTGGAGCAAGCATTGCCCGGCAGAGCTGTCCCACGCCTGGCTTAAGTGGCTGGGCCTTCAGACACCACCCGCAGCCCCCATCCCTCGGTCACCAGATGTGATGCTCTCCGCCACTGGGCTGCAAGTCCTTCCATGAAGGGGCAGTGGGGCAGTGGTGCCCACGTCTACACGACCTGTGAAAGCAGTTTGTAGACTGGCTGGATGATAACAACAGCCAACATCTACTGAGTTTTTCTGTGCTGAATGAGGCTAAATACCATTCATACTCTGAGACAGGGGCCATTATCGTCCCCAGATTTGTGTCTCCACGTGAAGAAGGGAAGGCACATGAAGAGAGCTTAAATGACTTACAGACTATGTAATGGAGTTGGGATTCCCTCCCAGAGAATTTTAAAAAATGTTTTAATAAAACTTTTTGGGAATAATTTTAGATTTTCAGGAAAATTTGGGAAGATAATGTAGAGAGTTCCTGTGTCTCCCTCAACCAGATTCTCCTAATGTTAACACCTTATGGAACCAGAGTCCATTTATCACAGCTGAGAAGTTAACATTGACATGTTTCTCTTAGCTAAACTACAGACTTTGTGTTTCCACTGATATCCTTTTAGTGTTCCAAAACCAAGTCCGAGATGCTACCTGGATTGCATTCAGCATCCCAGAGATGTTGACTCCCAGGGCTAAACTTTTGACCTGCCTGCCTTACAGCCCGCTGTTCCCACAAAGGTTTTGGGGCCATCGACCATTCGGGCGCCGCTCGCTGCCCCAGGTGCGTGTGGGCAGCCCCAGAAGGCGGCCTGCTGACTGACTGGGCCACTGTTTAGCTGTGAGTGTCTCCTCTATGCTGGCGTGTGGAAAACACTCCCACAGGCCCAACTCAGCAACGCGCTGGTGTTTATTTGGCCCGGCGGGCATTTCCTGGTCCTCTGCTGTGTGCATGGGGGTGGGTGCGCTCTGAGGACACCCAGAACTGCTTCAGGCTCGACCCTGCTCTCCAGGGCTGCTGCCCACGGGCCCTCTCCTTACACGCTCACTGATGAGCAGGTTTGGCTCAGGGCAAAGAGGAGTTAAGTAGGTGGATCCCTGTTCTTGCCCCCGCACCACCTGGCTGCCTTTCGGACCTCATACGTGCCTGTCGTGTGCGCTCCAGGTCCTGAGCCCCTGGGACAGCTGCCCACTGAACCCCGTGGAGCTGCCACAGCACACTACTTTCATGCTATGGAACGATACGGAGACGCCGAGCTCTACTGGCGGATGTGGGAAAGATACAGGTTTGCCGCTTACTACCTGCGAGACCTTTGCATCATTTCCGGTCCGATTTTCTCACAGAACCAACTAGAACAGCATCTTTTTTTTTTTGGCCTTTTCCCTGACTTGAGATGGAACAGCATCTTGCTTAGTGGTTAAATGGTTTAGGTCAAAACCCAGCTTGCCCATTTTCCAGTTGTGCGATCTTTGGCATGTTACTTAACCTCTCTGTGCCTCAGTTTCCTTATCTGTGACATCTACTTTATAGAGCTCTCGTGAAGATGAGATTTAATAGATGCAAAGCATTTAGCACAGTACCTGGCATGGATAAGCTGCCAATAATTAATAGTTATTTTTACCTAATTCACATGGATGTTTAGAGAGAATCAAATGAGGTTATTACTGCAAAGGTATATCGTAGATGTTGAGGCATGCTTTAAAATGTTAGTGCTAAATCTTTTAAAACCACAATCATGCGTCACTTAATGAGGGGGATACATTCTGAGAAATGTGTCGTGAGGTGATGTTGTCATTATGCAAACAGCGTAGAGTGTACTTATACAAACCTAGATGGTATAGCTTACTGCACATCTAGACCGTACGTTAAAGCATATTGCTCTCAGGTACAAACCTGTACAGCATGTTACTGAACACCATAGGCAATTGTAACACAATGGTAAGTATTTGTGTATCTAAACACATCTAAACATAGAAAAGGTAATGCATCGCACTACAGCATTACAACAGCTAGGACGTCACTAGGCAATAGGAATTTTCCAGCTCTGTTATATATATATA
>NW_012137192.1:3823903-3831739 GCF_000956105.1 Propithecus coquereli
AAAAAAAAAAAAAAAAACTCTTCCAATTTTACAATTGAATGTTCTTAAGTGTTTCTACTCCCAAATTCATAAGAGATCATCTTTGTCTAAAATTATCCTGGCAGTGGGAAGGGCAGACCTAGGGAAACCAGAATTAACCGTAAGTGCAATTGGGAAGAGAAACACATGAGTTCATCCAACAACAGAAATCCTGTTCTTGCTGCCAATCAGTTGTGAGGTAGCTGGAGGCGCAGAGGAGACTCTGTTTCTTTCCATCCTACCTAAGATAGCCTCAGACTTAGGGGCCTGGTTTGATTGCCATTAGGGAACCCTCACCCCTCCCCCCAGGCCACAAGCCAATCCTGGCACCCATTTAACTCTATTTCTGGAAGGGTCTCGTCCCTCCTTATTTCTCTGGGCTTATCTCTCCCTACGCCTCCTCAGGCCACCTGCTAGGTCCAACCACATGGGACAAGTCATTCTTTTGGGGAAAACCCCAGGTACTGCAACACCTGCAGTTCTTCACTCCTGCTGGTCTTGGCCACCCCCACCTTCTTTGTCTGACTAGTCACCCTTCAAGCCCCAGCTCACATGTCAACTGTTCCATGCAAAGTTCTGCCCAGACTCAAATATGGGGAGTCCAGGCCTCTGTCCGCCAGGAGAAAAGGAGGAGAACTGGATTCAATAAGTACATTTTTTAAAAGTATAAGGCAAGTAGCTTTAAAGATCCTAACAGACAGCTTTCACTGCTCACTTCCACCCAGCCCTTGTTGAGTGTGCTGTGTTCCTTGTCTCATTTTCTCATCGCATGCCGTGACCTCACAAGGGCCTTATGAGTCAAATCTCATCATCATCTCCACTCTGCAGCTGGCCAGACTTTAGAGAGATTGGAACATGCCCCAAATTACAGAGCTGGCAAGTGCCAAAAGCAGGTCTTGATGCCAGGCTGCTGATCTGCAAGTCCATGACCTTGACCTCTGTAATCCTACCTGTTCACAGGAGGCGGAAGCAAAAGATGTGGGCATTCCATAGAGGTGGCACGTATAACAGACCAAGCACGTGCAAACCCTTGGCTTAGTCCCAGGGGGCCACTTGCATGCTGTGGGCCTGGGGCAGGTCACTTGGCCTCTCTGAGCCTCAGTTTCTGGTACCTGTCTCATGAGCTTATTGTAAGGACCAGGTGGGCTGAAGGCCACGAAAGCCCAGGTGATCTTTCTCAATTGAGCATTGGGGGATTCCCACTAAGGGACATCAAGAAAGGCTTCCTGGCAGGGTAGCAAAAGAGATGCAGAAATGGACAGCCTCTGTCCTGTAGGCCCTGGAGACAGACGCTGGGCAGACAGAGAAAAGGCACAACAAGTAGTTCGGCTGCACAAGCACCGGAAGTGTTCCCAGATGCTGCAAGAAGGCAGGCAGAGAGGGGAGCGGAAGGTGGGACGTACCTTGGCTTTGTCACATCCCACTGAGGGAATCAGGAGTGCTGATTCCCTGGGGAGAAAACCTGGGGAGAACAATCCAGGCTTTTGAACTGATGACTCCTTGGGAAAGGTGAGGGCTTGCTCTAGTGTGGGGTCAGTGATCAGCTCCCTTTCATTGAGCCACACGGTGAGCTCGCCCAGTGGACAGAAAGCCTGGCAGGGTGGGCCTGTGGCCTGGCGGATTGGTGGGCCCAGTCCAGGCTGTGCTTAATCTCTTCATCTTTCCCAGTTCTGGCTTCCTCATTGACAACACAGGCATGACATCTCTTCTACTACTTACAGTGATAGGAGGAGTAAATGGAATAAAGGAAATAAAAATTGTTTATAATTCACAAAGTACCTCCCCAAGACACCAATAATAGTGGTCTTCTATGGGGCTGGGGAACAGGGTAGCTGGGAGACAGAAATGGGAGGGAGACTTGTCACTGTGTACGCTTTGTGCATTGTGCTGTTTTGAACCATGAGAATAAAATATTCATTGGAAAATTAAACCTAGAAAAATAATTCATAAAGTCAATAATAAGGTCAAAACCAATAATGCAAATAAGTCATTATTGTCATCATCAACATTATCATTATTTAAAAGTTTCTTTCTGCATAATCTTCCCAGGTAGTAAGGACATTAGGTCCTGGTCTCAAAGTTCCTGCTCTCCCACAGCACCGTGCCGTCTTCGTGGTGCAAATTCAGAGCTCTTCTGTGCCTGCAAGGATCAGAGGGCTGGGAGGAAGCTGGGTGGAGAGCGTCCAACTTAACATAGCCCACCATAGAATATTAAGCAGCCAGTTAAGAAGAACTGGAGCCCTTCTAGGTGACCTGGAGTAATTTTTGGGAGTCGCTGCTGATGGAGAAAAGCAAGATGGAAGGAAACTGGTGATATTGTTTTATACAACAAAGATCTATAGCAGACGGCTACAGACAGCAAGCCATATAGGTTTGTGTGGGTATGGGAAAAGGAAGGATGCCTTCGGATTGTGAACAAACATTGCAGGGGATGTGGGTGGTGTCGATGATTTTAAAAATCTTTGGTCCCTTCTCACTTATGAAAACGTCCATCTGCTGTGTCTGTGTGTGCGCGGCTGCACACAGAGGTGCAGGAAAAGCTAATAGCCAATGTTTGTGGCAGTTTTCTCAGGGTGGTGAGATTCTAAGTGACATTTTTTGTCCAGACATTTATATGAATAGTACTGAATATGAGAAATCAGCATGTATTATGTATGTAATCAGAAAAATCAAATTCTAAATGTGAAAGATAACAAAAATAAACTAGGTAACTGACATATGCCACTTTAAAGCTGGAGTTGCAAATGAGGAAGGATTTCTTTTACAATTCAAATGGGCAGATTCTAAGACTGCTGGTAAAGAGGAAGGCTTTTTTTCCCGCCCTGGTCTCCCTACTCTGGTAAATCCAAAAATCCTAGAGGTGCAGTTTTGACCCCAGAGGCGGTCCTGGGGTGTGCTGGGGTCACTTTGCGGGAGAGCAGGGCCACCTGTGCTGTCTCTATCTGGTTGACTCTAGGGAAGGCTGGCTGCTGACAGCGGCCTCCACGCCAGGGCCACCTCCAGCCTGCCTGCCATTACTGTCCCCCTCTCTGTGCCTGGGCCACCTCCAAGTTCTCAGTAAAACTCGAGCCCACTGCCAATTGTCACCACCCATGCTCATCCCCTGTGCTATTCCTTAGGACAGGAAGCCATTCTCCCTTCAGTGCCACCTGGGGAGGGGATCAGCTGCAGAAACCAGAGGCCAGTGGTTTCCCTACAGCAAGGTACAGTGCTTTAGTGGCAGGACTCTTTTAGTCTACACACACACACACACACACACACACACACGGCTACTTCCCACCAGCCAACCCTCTGGTCCCAGAAGGGCTGGGTCCAGGCCACAGTGATCCTAAAGCCAGTCCAATCCTACCACCTGGACCCAGTCTCAGTGCACAGTGTCAGTCCTAGTGTCCTCGTCACTCAGCTTGAATCCACCTTCAGACCTCCACCCCTAGGGGTCGGGGGCTGCACTGGATCTGGCACAGTAATGTGGGGAGGGGAGGTCGGGAGCATTATCAGGGAGGGTGCCAAGAGTCTCTCTCCCGACACAAAAGGGATGGGGCTCCACTCTACTCCTGGAGAGAATGTCCTTTCTCTTCGCTTCACTTGTCCACACAGAAGGTTGTCACTCAGGCAAGAATGTAGCTGCTAGGCCCTGGTTGGCTCCCTTTGTTCTTCCAGATTGCACCAGGACCCACGTGCTCTTTCATGCCAGCCCCTGCACAGGAGGCCAGGGTGGGCTACGGTTAGGGTTAGGGTTAGGGTTGCAATTAAGGTCATGGTCAGGGTTAGGGTTCACCTTGGCGGAGCAGGAAAGGAGTTGCAGGTCCAAATCGCATTCTCCAGTCCAGCTTTACAGTGAAAACCTGGTGTTCTGTTAACTCTGTGTCTATTTCTCAAGTGGCTCAGATCTCAGAAAGCAAAACTGTGTGATTAATTAGCCAGAAGCCTCCTGTACCAGCTGTCATCAACCGTCCACAACCTCCACTCGAGAACTGACTTCCTGGTCCCTTCACACCGCCCCACCAAGGGGAGGTCCCTGCCTGGCCTGCCACTAAGGGCCACCTCATTTCTGCTCCAGGATGACCAGGGGTTGAGTGCTTCTGTTTTGTCACTGTGGCCCCACAGACAATAAGGAAAATAAAGTAGTCTGAAAGCTGACATTTCCCAAGGTCTCTGGTGTTTAGCCACATTCCTGTTGAACGAATGGCCAAAATGATTTTGGTCAGCTGGTTGTGCTCATGTCTGCCGAAAGCGAACTTATGCTACCTGATCTATCTTCAGAGCAGCTGATGGAGTCAACAGCATTACTCCCCACTAAAAGTGAGAAAAAGGAGCCTCTGAGAGGTGACTCACTTGGGTGAATGGCGTGTCTTGGCCTGAGTCTTTCTGATGCCAGAGTTTATGCTCCTTGAACTCCTGAGGTGTTGCTAAGGAGGGAGACTGGACTAGCTGGCTTGAGGCTGATGTGCTCTGAGAGCCAGTTTGTAGGTGAAACGCCAGCAGTCTGTGGATGCAAATGGTGTCATGACGGGCTGACCCATTGTGACATTAGAAATACGGATGTATTTGGCCTCTGTCCCTGGTTTCTGGCACAGAGCTCCTAAAACTCTTGAAATCTCCTGAGTGATAGGGGTGCTAAGAGCAACTTCTGTTCTAATATGTGATCTTTGACCCTGGCTCCTGACACAGAGTTCCTAAAGCCGTCGGGATTTCCTGGGTGATAGGAGCATCTTTTGTTCTAATGAGGTGAGTCTTGGTGGACGCCTGGACAACGTCAGGGTGAGGGCTGCTCACCAGAAAGACCAAACCATGATTAGAAGCCTGGAACTCTCAGCCTCCCTCTCCATCCTCCAGAGGGAGGAGAGGAGCTGCAGACTGAGCTAATAATCAATCATAACTATTGATACATGTTGAAGCTTCCATAAAAATTCCTAAAAGATGGGGTTCTGAGAGCTTCTGGGTTGGTGAACATATCCAGAGGAGTGGCACAACCGAACTCCATGGGGAATGGGGACAGCAGCTCCTGTGCTTGGACCCTTCTGGATCTTGACTTATGCATGTCGTCTTCTGGCTGTTCATTTGTCCTTTATCATATCCTTTACAATAAACTGGTAAAAAAAGAAAATGGCAGTTGGGAAGCCTGTGGATACTTGTTACTGCCTAAAGTCAGTCTTGGCGTCACATATGTTTCTGAATTTTGAATTTTGTTTGGTTGCACAGTACTGAGAAAATCTACATGTGTTTAAAGAAGTAGTTGCACGTGACTGGCTTTTACGTGCACTTGCTGTGTAGTCCCAGACATGCCTTCCTTAAGGGGAGATGTCAGGAGATGCTTTACTTTGAGGTATCCCTGGCAGCATGAGGCACCTGCCGCTGGTCTGCAATGGGTCACGATCTGGTATAGAATGTATTCAAGCATGCATGCCCTTTTTGTTACAGTTTCTTAAAGTTAAAATTTTATTTTTAAAAAAGAAATTCCAGCTGGGCATGGTGGGTCACACCAATAATCCCAACAGTTTTGGAGGCCAAGGTGGGAGGATTGCGTGAGCCCAGGAGTTTGAGGCTGCAGTGAACTAGGATTGTGCCACTGCATCCCAGTCTGGGCTACAGAGTGAGACCTCGTCTCAGAAAAAAAAAATCATATTAAATGTTTGTGGAGTAGCCAGGACTACAGGTGCACACCACCACGCCCGGCTAATTTTCTATTTTTTGTAGAGATGGGGTCTTGCTCTTGGTCAGACTGGCCTCAAACTTCTGACCTCAAGCGATCCTCCCATCTTGGCCTCCCAAAGTGCCAGGATTACAGGTGTGTGCTACCTTGCCTGGCCACTGTTTATGAAATTATTGGACTCCTTCTAGAAACTTAAAGCATATTAAAGAGGAGGGAATAGACTGGGCATGGTGGCTCACACCTGTAATCCCAGCACTTTGATTGCTTGAGGCCAGGAGTTCAAGACTAGCCTGAACAACGTAGCAAGTCCCTGTTTCTACAAAAAAATTAAAAAATTAGCCAGGCATGGTGATGCACCCCTGTAGGCCTTAGCACTTGGAAGGCTGAGGCAAGAAGATCACTTGAGCCCAGAAGTTTGAGGTTACAGTGAGCTCTGATTGCACCACTGAACTCCAGCCTAGACCCCTTTTCTTAAAAAAAAAAAAAAAAGAGGGAATAATTAACTATGTCAAATGCTGCCGATATGTTAAAGAACAGGAGGACTAAGAACTGACAGTTGAATTTTCCAACATGGTGGTCACTAGTGATAAGAATGTTTTTGATGGGGCAACTGGAGAGAAAGTCTAGCTAGAGTTGGTTTAAGAGAAAATAGGAAGAGAGAGTTGGAGACAGCACCTATATATAGATGAATCTTTCAAGGAGTTTTCCATACAAAAGGGAGCAAGGAGGAGGAGGAGGAACAGGAGGAATTTTCTTTTCAAAGATGGGAAGAATAACAGCATGTTTGTTTGCTGATGGGAATGATTCATCAGAGAACAGAAAACTGATCACGTAGGCGAGGGGGGAACTGCTGGCGCAACGTTCTTGAAGGCAACACGGGAGGTGATGTCGTGCATGAAGGGAGAGATTACAATCAGTCATTCCCGCCTCTGATCCTCGGAGTTGTAAGGTTGGAATTGTTTTGATTTATTTAATATCATAGAGCCAGATGGCATCCGAGTGCTGGGGTCATGTGTCTATTTTCTTGAAATCTTCAGAGAGATGGCTTCTGGGCACTTGGGAGACAGTTTGAAGAGATAAGATACAGCGCAGGGTTTTCCTTCGCACCCATACGTACGGTGCTTGGCTCCTTAGGCAGCTCTGCGCTGGGTTTGCCGAGCTCTTGGTTAGCGCATACGGTGGGACTCTGTTTAACTGCCAGTCCGCCGCAGCACGGGGCCCCAAGTTCAAGCACTACCTCTAAGCATTGGTTCTGGCTCTGCTCTCATTGTGATTAGGTGGGACTGCAGGGAAAGGCTCATATTTAAGTATAACCACAAAAAAGACTAAGATGCCAAGAAGGTAGGAGGAGAACCTTGAGAGAAAGGTGTGGAAACCCAAGGAAGTGAGTTCCATGAAGACTGGGGTGATTAACACGAGACTCCCACAGAGAGGGGAAAGTAAGATAAGAGCTGAAAAGCACCCACTGGGCTCGGCACAAAGAGGCTTTGTGAGAGCCGTTCAGTGGGGAGGTCAGGAGGAAGCCAGATTGCTGTGGGCCGAGGACGTGTGGGAGGCGAGGAAGTGGAGACAAAGTGTGAGGAATATTTGTTCAACTCATTCGGCTGCAAAGCGGGGGACAGAGATGCGATGACAAGGCAGGATGAAGGGAGAGCTGCTTCAGGATGGGAGATGTTTGGGGTGTTTACATGCAGGGAGGGGAGAACCAGGGGAGGAAGCACTGGAGTAAAAGGCAGCAAAAGAGGAAAATCAATGGAACAGAGTTTTGGAGGAGATGGAAAAGACTCAGAGCTCCGGTAGAGGGAAAGAAAGAAGAGAAAAGCAGAGAGCTACTTGGAGGCAGAGAGGAGATGGGCATTCACGTGGTGCAGCGGAGGACAAGGCAGGATGAGGGACTCTGGGAGATGTTTGGGGTGTGAGGGAGGCCAGACGTCTTTGACAAGCTGGGGCAGGAAAGATGCCAGGGCTGGATAAAAGGATTGTGGAGCAATATCGTGGGCCCACTGATTCTTCAACGTGACTTCAGGGCCTGGTGGTGTTCCCTGCTCCTCCAGAGAGGAGCAAGTACGTGTGGCAGAGGGACCAAGGGTGGTAACGTAGGATCCTCAGATTAATCAAAACCATAAACAACCACTATGGACAACAGTATGGAGGTTCCTCAAGAA
>NW_012137192.1:3832464-3834378 GCF_000956105.1 Propithecus coquereli
AATTTAAAAAGCCATAAATAAGGAACCTGTCAAGTACTATGAATGTATTTCTAACCCGCTCAGAGAGAGCCCCTAAGAAGCAGGCTCACGGTCCTTGCTCTCGGACCTGTTGACACGTTCTGGGATGATAGAGCTCTAATTCCCCTTCTGTCAAAGAAAAAATTAGAGAATCATAAAGGAACTATTTAAAATATTTCCAGATGGCTCAATCAGAAAAAAAAAAAATTGGGCTAATGTGTGCCTCTTTATAAGTAGGCAAACAAGAATGTTTTGAGCATAATAATGCCACAGCTATTATGTTGAAGGAAGAATCAATATTTTCTTAATTGAAGAAATATATATTCAACCTATGAGATTAGACTGTTATTTTTGGAAGAAAGTTAATGTTTGCAGTGGTGAGAGGTGTTGCCCTCAGGTGATTCAGAAGGAACAGAGTGAAAGCTTCTCTGTTGGGGAGACTGAACTACAAATGGAGCGCCCCAAACCTCCCTGACCCCCTCCTCACACCAATTCATGCCACAGATGCAGACAACAGGCGGAGGAGCATTTCTAGCAACAACGGGCACCAGAGTTTGACAGGTGCAAGAACACAGAGTAGGGACCCCACGTGAGGAGCGTAAAATTTCCCAAGAGGTAAAGGTGGGGACCCTGGATCGAGGGGGTGACTTAAAGAGAGTATGTGGGAAGACTCAGACGAGAGATTGAGGAGATTGAGGAGACATTGAGGAGATGGGGAGTGAGTGTGCATGTGGATGGCAGTCATACATGGCCTTGTGCTTACAAGTCCCCTACGTTTGGCTTTTTCTGATGTCACTGTCTTGAAATGTTTAATAATTATTTTTTGAACCAGTGGCCTTACCTTTCCATTTTGCACTAGGACCTGAAAATGAAGTAGCCAACACTGTGGCAAGGCGTTTAAGAACCCAAATGAATTGGTTCAAGTTGCCACTACTGCTTTGGGTTGACGTCTGACACTTTAGTGACAAGCCAATTGTACTCCGCCAGGCAGAAAGCCCCACCAAGCAGCCAACATCTCCCCCAGGATGAGAGACCCTCAGCCTGGCTTTCTTGATATTGCCCTCGGAGTCAGAGGGGACGATGACTTCCACCCCCCTGCCACCCTATCATGACATAGAGTGGAATGGTAGGCAGGGTGACGCCCTCATGTGAATCCCTATGAGATGGCCTTGTGTGGTTGCCATGGCCGGAGGAGACCCGCCTACCTCTCTGTTCCTTTGAAGTAATTTCTTTGGTTTCTGTCACTGCTCTCTGTCATTCATTCAACAACCATTCACTGTTAGTTACCGTGTGACAGAGTGCTCCAACTCCAACCCATCAAGCAGGATCTTGGCATGTTCTAGCTGCTCTTCAAAATAAAGGAGTAGACAGAAAAAGACCTGGAATGAGCTGGTGGGAAGGGATGGCCATGCCGGATGTTTCACACTCCGTTTCCCCCACCACTTTTCAATTTGAAATCCTCTCTGCTCATTTTCCAAGTTCGCTACTTAAAAAGTAGGAATTTATCTTGCAGTATGAATTTAAAACCTTATGCCTAAATTTCCATTTTGGAATCTACAGGGAACCAGGCTCTCTCCCAGGCACAGGTGGAGGAGAGAAGTACAAAGATAATGCAATTGAGCTAATTCCTTGACATAGCCAAAGACGGAGGAATCCTTGCATGAACACCCATTTCCAGGACATTCCCAATGTAAAAAATTAGAAGGATATAAAATAGAAAAAAACGACATTGCCCATTTATATCCCATCTCTATACCTTCCTCTCTCTTCAATCAGTCATCAATATTGTGTGCATGCTCCTAGTCCTCTTTCTTAACATTTAAATTCAAATGTGTGTGTATGTGTGTATATACACATACATATGTCTCACATAAAACTTTTTTTTTTTTTTTTTTT
>NW_012137192.1:3834713-3846979 GCF_000956105.1 Propithecus coquereli
ATCCACCCGCCTCAGCCTCCCAGAGTGCTAGGATTACAGGCGTGAGCCACCGCGCCCGGCCTTCACATAAAACTTTTTAAAAAATTTAGTGCACATAATGTTCCCAATCTTACTTTTTAACTTAATGATTTCTATTTCTATCACAGCTTATGTAAATCTATGCAAATCTTTTTTGTTATTGTTTTTTGTTGATTTGTTTTTGTGTTTTTGAGACAGGGTCTCTCTCTGTTGCCTGGGCTAGAGTGTAGTGGTGTCATCATAGCTCACGGCAACCTCAAACTCCTGGGCTGAAATGATTCTCCTACCTCAGCCTTCCGAGTAGCTGGGATCACAGGTATACACCACCAAGTCTGGCTAATTTTTGTATTTTTTGTAGAGACGGGGTCTCACTTTTGCTCAGGCTGGTCTCAAACTCATGGACAAATTATTTAACTTTCCCGTGTTACAGTGACCTCATCTACAGAATGGAAATACTAATAATAGTACCTATAGGGTTATTGTGAGGATAAAATGAGACAATAAGTGATAATGTCTAAATGGTAGCTGGCACATTGCAGACACTCAATATATGCCAGCTATTATTAATTTTATAAAAAAATATGCAGATCTGGAGCTTGGAACATGGTTATGAAACAATAACAAATGCAAAAAAGTCCACTAAATGCTATATATATGTATGTATTTTTAGTTGTTTGGCTAATTTCTTTCTATTTTTAGTAGAGACAGGGTCTCACTCTTGCTCAGGCTGCTCTCAAATTCCTGAGCTCAAGCAATCCTCCCACCTCAGCCTCTCAGAGTGCTAGGATTACAGGTGTGAGCCACAGCATCCAGCCTGCTATATGTTTTATGATTGCAATTTTGTGAAAGCTATATCTACTTATGGACAAAGATTTGAAAAAAATATGCTAGATGAAGAGAATTCTTTGTTAGGCTGATGGGATTATGCGTAGCTTTTTTATGTTTTTATATCATTCTATAATAAACAAGAAAAGGAGAAAGGAAAAAAAAAGAAACTCTAGTTATGGATTTTGCCCGGAAGATGTGAAGGAGATTCACAAGCACCCCTAGACCAGTGCTGTACCTCTAAGGAGCAAGCACCATGCTGTCTTCTCTCCAACGGCTGCCTAGTGGCTTTGTCTGCCTGGATTACAAAGCCAGTGCTTTGTCTCCTTGGTCATTCATTCATCCATTTGTTTAACAGGTGTTTATGGGGAGCCTCCCATGTGCTAGACACCATTCTAGGTACTGGATATACAATGGTGAACAAGACAGTGAAAACCTTGGATACTGATTTATAATGAGGAACTTAGACAATAAACCGAAAAGATGAAAACAAGAAATGATCAGATAGTAATAAGTGCTATGCAGAGAACTGAATACGGCTGCGGTAATGGCCGACCGTATGGCTACTTAGATTGGTGGTCGAGGAAGGCTCCTCTCAGGAGACAGCACTTCAACTGATGAGGAGAAGGCACTGACCTAGGAAGATTTGGGGAAGAACATTCCAGAGAGTAAACAGCATGCTCAACGGCTCAGGGGCAGAGACTTGCTCAGTGGGGGTGAGGCCTAAAGAAGAGCTACGTCTGGCTGGAGGGAGGTGGGTGAGGGTGAGAGCAGAATGAGGTGAGGTCGCATCAGGTGGGGCTTTGTGGAGGAGGGTAAGGAGTTCAGAGTTGACTCAAAGTGGGATGGGAAGTCATCAGAAGGATTGAAGTAAAAAAGTGATTTAATCTGATTTATGTTTTTGGAAAGACCCTTCCAGTGGCTGTGTGGCAAATAGATTGCAGAGAGATGGGAAGCAAGAACAGCAGTTATCAGGGCACCGCAGTGATTCAGGGAAGAGATGACCATGGATTAGATTAGGGTGTTGGCAATGGAGAAGGAGAGAAATGGATGTTGGGATATTTGGGGGAGATAGAAGTTACAAGACTTGCTGAAGGATTGGACATTGGGCATCGTAAAACAGAAGGACAAAAGATAATTCCTAGATTTTTGGCTTGAGTAACTGGATGCTGTTTACTTTGGTGGAGAAAATTGAGGAGAAGCAAATTTTGGGGGTGGGGTGGGGGTGGAGAATAATAACCCTGTTGATTTTCCAAGTTCATATGTCAAACAGAGGGTTGATTATATGAGTCTGGATTTCCAGAGAGATGTCAGAGCAAAACTAGCAAATTTCGGAATCTCCATACATGTGTGGTATTTAAACCAGGAGATTGGTGGGCTTACCCAGGCAGAGTGTAGGTGGAGAAGAGAAAAGTCTCGGGATTGAGTCCTGGATCCTCTAAGGTCAAGAGGTCAAGCAGAAAATGGAGAATCCAAAGTCAAGACTGAGAGGAACAGCTGATGAAGAAGGAGGAACACCAGCAAGTGAGATTTCATAGAAGCCAAGAGAAGAAAATGTTTTGAGAAGAAGAGCACGGGTCAGCTGAGTCAAACGTTGCTAAAACACTGAGTATGATAAGACTAAGAAATGACCATTGGATATGGCAACACTGGATTTTATTGCAGACATTATGAACATGGAAGGCATACCCATTTGGGAGCCCAATGGGACTGGGTGTGAATTTTAGTTCCACCACTTACTAGCTGTGTGACCTTGGACATGTTATTTAACCTGTCTATAAATTTGGATAATGACATTTACATTATTGGGTTGTTATAAAGTTTAAGTGAGATGAAGTTTGAGAAATTGCATAGCACTTAATAGGCACTCAATATGCATTGGTTTCCATTTTTTAGGCAGCTGTGGAAAGGCAAAGACCTTGGGACAGCCCCAGGGAAGAGGTCCCTGTGTCCTCAATTTCTGGTTTTTGAAGCTGCAGTGGTGCTTGTTTTCAAAGCAAAGAAAAGGGTTATTGACCCAGAGGCCTGAGAGTTACAGCAGCTGACTCTGTCCAACCTAGAAATAAAGGCAGAGGGTGGGCGCGGTGGCTCACGCCTGTAATCCTAGCACTCTGGGAGGCCGAGGCAGGCGGATTGTTCTGAGCTCAGGAGTTCGAGACCAGCCTGAGCAAGAGCGAGACCCCGTCTCTACCAAAAAATGGAAAGAAATTAATTGGACAGCTAAAAATATATGTAGAAAAAATTAGCCGGGCATGGTGGCGCATGCCTGTGGTCCCAGCTACTCGGGAGGCTGAGACAGTAGGATTGCTTGAGCCCAGGAGTTTGAGGTTGCTGTGAGCTAGGCTGACACCACGGCACTCGCCCCAGGCAAGAGAGTGAGACTCTGTCTCAAAAAAAAAAAAAAAAAGAAATAAAGGCAGATTTCTACCCTCAGGTCCTGTACTGAGCTCTTCTCGCCTTTGGCCTTGACCTCAGGCATCCTTGCTAGTAAAATCCTAGATCTCAAGGTTTCATACCAGCCAGTCCCTGCGCTCACTTCCGGTTAGTTCTGGGCTGAGCAGGATGGATTGAGACTAAGAGTAAATAACTTTGTGCCTAAAACCCTGAACAGTGTGTTCTGAGCAAAACTGGTGTTTACGGTAATGCCCCTGTGACTTGAACGAGTTTCCAGGACTTGTGAGAAGTAAGAAGACCAGAGTTCCCCTAGCCCTTGCATGGAGAAAAGTGGATCAAATACAGCAGGGGAGCCCATTTCAGGGCCATGTTTGTGCTCTATTCCTCCAGACATGTTGCTGTGACTATGGGATGGGAGAAGGCCAGAACAAGGGGTCACTATTGCAGGGCAGGGAGCAGGTGTTGGGTTTAGTCCTTGTCCCAAATGGTCAGCTCCAGAGTCATCCAGTTCTTAGTCCCAGGAGTTCCTGGGAAATGCCAGGGGCTGAATAGGGAAAGCACTGAGAGAGAGAAAGGAGACTGAGTGCCAGGAAAGCAGAGAGCACCTAGGAGAGAGAGGGCAAACAAGGTCACCCATGCGGCCACTCCACCCACCCTCTGCGGCCAGAGGAGACACTGCTAATCTATTACTACCTCTTCCCACCCAACTTAAACTCAGCCTCTGACCTGAACTCTAACCTTCACCTGAGCACATCTCAACATAGAGCTCCATGGAGCCACTGCCAATAATTTGGCCTTGGTCTACAAGACAGACTTAGTAAATATTCTTGCACTAGGACAATTTTACTAATCTCCCTTACTGGTACTTCATTAACTTCTTACTGTCTGAGTAGAGCTGTGCTCTGTGGTGTTTTAATAGCATCCTAGAGCACTTGACTGCCATCTTCGATTCTTCATTATATTAAACTGATTTTAGAACATGATGGGGTTTTGGAATTCAACTGTCATGGGCATCTAGAGCAATTCTTTCCAATCTTTACTATGCATAGGATCTTGGTAAGTGAAGCATCTGATTCAGTAGGTGCAGGGTGGGACGCGAGTTTGTGCATTGCCGACAAGTTCCCAGGTGGTACCAGTGCAACCGAACTGTTGTCCACAGTTTGAGGAGCGAGGGAAAGGACCATGTTAAGTTTGACTCACTGGAGAAGAGAGAAAATTTCAGGCAAACAAGAGCCTAATAGGGCTCACAGTGTTCTAGAAAACTTGGCAAGATCCTGCAGCACTCGGACAAGCAATCTGGGATGAGGTAACCCTCCGTGCAGACCCGTGTTATGAAAGATATAAGAAGCGTGAAGAGAACAAACACTCCAAACTCTCATTGCCTTGTGTACAAGTTGCTGATTATGAGCAGGGAAGAGTGATGGCTTCTGGGCACCTTGCCTTGTCACCTGGGAAGAGAGGCAGTTCATGGGGTGCCAGAAAACTTCTCAGAGTTAGCTGGGGTCAGGACAGGATGAGGGGAAAGCGTAGTATCCCAGGAGTGGAGACAGTAGCCAGGGGGCCATGCCTTTACATTGGCAGCTCTAGGTTTCCCAGGTCTAGAGGTAGTCCTGGAACCACAATCAACCAACCAGAGATAACCTCTGTAACTGACTTCTTTGCCTTCTCACTCAGTTTTTTGCAGAGCATATCTGTTAGAGCAGCCTCCCTGCTAGAGAGGAGGAATTGGCTTAGAGATGGTTTGTTTCCTGGCTCTTCCCATGCACATATTTCATATTGGACAAAACTCTGGGTGCGGTGGCTCACGCTTGCAATCCTAGCACTCTGGGAGGCCGAGGCGGGAGGATTGCTTGAGGTCAGGAGTTCGAGATCAGCCTTACCAAGAGCAAGAGCCCATCTCTACTAAAAATAGAAAGAAATTAGCAGGGCAAATAAAAAATGGAAAAAATTAGCTGGACATGGTGGCACACACCTGTGGTTCAGCTACTTGGGAGGCTGAGAGGCAGAAGGATTACTTGAGCACAGGAGTTTGAGGTTGCTGTGAGCTAGGCTGACACCACTGTACTCTAGCCCAGGCAACAGAGTGAGACTCTGTCTCAAAAAAACCAAACCAAAACAGAACAAACTCTGACTAGACTCCTAGACTCAAGGACTATTTAGATAAGTCCCTGAGGGCCACCATTATGGTTGGTTACCAAAGAGGGTAGAGAAGAATGTTGGGGAAGAGCTACCACTGCCCAGACACGGGCCTCCCTAAGGACCTTCATAGACAGTTGTGCCAATGTGGACAGGCCATAATAGTGGAAAGGATATAGCTTTGGATTCGAATCTCAACTCTTCACTTATTGCCTCTGTGACCTTGGGCAAGTTACTCAATTTCTCTGAACCTGTTTTTTCTCATCTGCAAAAACATTACCTCCTTGCAGGGCTAACGTCACAATTAAATGAGGCAATGGATGTCAAGCACTGAAGGCAAGGCCTGCCTTAGCCCCAGCACGCACGTAGGGCGGCTGCCTTCCCACCCCCACAGTGACCTTGCCTCCAACAATACAGTCCCTGCTGCCCAGGAAACGCTGGGCAAGAGAGCCACTGACCTCACCCATCTCTGCTGGGTCACCTTCCTGTTCCGTCCCCCTGGCAGCACACCATCCGGATGGAGTCAACTAAGAGGAAACACATGTGTCTCCTCAACTGTAAAAGGAAGACAGTAAGGTCCACTCCCAGGCTCTGGTGAGGGTGGAATGGAGCCCCGGATTTGTGAATATCTAGGGTGAACAAATATCATGGCATGTCCAAAACAGTCCCAGTTTATATCTGATGTCCTAGTGTTGTTTAGCAGTATGACACTCTGAAGGGTCCCAGTTTGGATGATAAAGTGTACATTTATAAATTTTAAGGGGCTTTGCAAATACCACGTAACATAATGCTGCATTCGGTGGCAGTTATTGTTGCTGACTACTCATGTAAACTGAGGCAGGGTAAGAAAGGAGTTGAAATGGTTTCTTCTTCACCCCCAATGCTTGAGCAAGTCCCCTTTTCCAACCTTCACCATTGGGGGGACAAGAGGAAACCAGAGGAGTCCTGACAATTTGTGGGGAGCCTCAGGAGCAGGAAAATCTCCTTGGCCAGAAAAGGAGCACCCCCAGGACTCCTGCACCCATGTCCACCATTGGCCACACAGCTCTCTTCTGACCTCACCCTGTGGTCACTGCCTCACTCCCACTGAGGCCCAGACCTGTGCTGGGACAGTGCAAGGAGAAGCCCCACTCTCCCTCCACCAGTGAGGGTGCAGACATTGTCCCAAGAGCGTGCAACCCTCGTGGGCCTCCCAGAGGCCAGACCCTGGCCGGGCCTCCTGGATTGCTCAGGCACATCTCTTCTTCCTCTCTCCTCCTCCTCTCTTTTTGCCTCTTATGGAAGCTCTTCTGCGATTGAGCAATGCTCTGGAATAACTGGGTCAAGCAGGGCATGTGCAGCGAGGAGGAGACAGCTGGGCCATGTAGGTGACAGTGTGCCAGGCAGCCGCCGATGCCCCATTAACCAAACAGGAAAATCTGGAACATCCACACACAGACGACTCCGCAGGCCGGCCCTGGCTGGATCAAACCCGGAAGGTGTAGGCTTCCCCACCGCAGGCTAACTCCTCACCACCTCTCTGTCCACTCCCCTGCACACACCCCAATCTCCAGCCACACTGGACTTTTCAGTGTCCCCTCAATGTGTCAAGCATCCACGCTGCTGTGCCCGTCCCATGCTGTTCTTGTTTCCCTGAGGGGTTCTCTCCTGGATCATCGCTCTGCAAACTCCTACTCCAACATCTGCTTCTCTGAAGTTTCCCTGACTCTCCTAGGCAGAGTTAGTTGCTTTCTCCTCTCTCCTCCGAAAGCACAGCACTTATGTTACCATTAAGGCTCTACAGATTTGGCTCCCAACTCATCAGACTGGGGGCTACTCAAGGGAGGAACCATGTCTTACTCATCCTTGTGTTTCCAGAGTCACAGCATCTAGCTTGTGTGAGGTGCTTAGTAAATATATGTCAAACGGATGAATGAATGAATGAGTAATGATAGAGGGTTGGCTACTGGGTCAAGACACCTCGGTGGGTGCCCCGGCTCTGCCAGTGACCACTGTGTGATCTTGGCCAAGCCACTTAACCTCTCTTAACCTCAGACGCCTCACCGATAGAAGGGTAATGACAACACCCACGCTTCCTGCCTTGCAGGGCTGCGGTGAGGACCCAACACCACAAATTACGGGAAAGCACCCTGTGAGCTGAAAAGGGGGATGCACACGCCCCAACACCACAAAGTCTGCTGCACTGATGGGGCTTCAAAGCCCACACTCCTGGGTGAGGCAAGTGTTGGAAAAGGAGGCTTCCTGCTCTCGGAACTAATGTGCCAAGAAACCGTCAGCAGAAGCATCCTTCAGAAAAAGCACAAAGACAGATGCATGTGCTTATACGGAAATGTGTTTTTAACAAATATAACATGAGAATGGAATCCTTTTTTCCCCACATCCAGCCTTGATAGCTAATTAATTCCACCTGGAGGAGGGAGCCAGGCACTGGGCAAGGAAGAGTCTTTATTCCATGTTTGGTAAAGAATTTACGGTAGCTATTTCAGGAGGATCTGGGGAAAAGCAAAGGATAAACCAAGTCACTGGTTTTGAAGGATCCCAAAGATGATTGAGTCTGACTTCGTTATTTTACTGGCAACCCAGGAAGGAGACGTGGTTAGTTCAAGAAACTGCTAATTGGCAAGATTGGGCTCGACCTCCCAACTCTCTTCCCGCTGCTGTCTCCCCTTTAGACCAAGTCACCTGACCCCAGAGAAGATGACATTTCTTAACCAGAAATGGTGATTGTTAGATTGAACAGATGTGGGCAAAGTTAATTATCCAAGGAAATACTCTTTAGAGCAGATGTCATTCTCCTCTCAGTAAAGAGTGTGCTCAAATGAACACTTTCAAATTGTTGACCCTTGGCGCTCTCTTGCCATTCTCCTAATAATCCCCGCTTTCTCAGATGTCTTTGACACGTTTATCCCTTCAGTAAGGTGCACTGATCGCCTGAGTAGCTGCCGATTGCTGTGCTGGACTCTGCGGCCATGAGATGCAATGTCCAAAATTGCCGTGGAGGGTGCTGTGGACGGTCCCCGAGGGCCAGGGTTCCAGCTTCCTGACTCTGCTCCCAGCCTGCTCGGGACCTTGAAGAGACATGTCCATCCTCTGAACCTCAGTTTTCATATCTGTAAAATAAGGCTGAACTCCTTCTTAATTTCAGGTCTGTGAGATCAGCTGGGATTCTCGATGCCCATCTGACAAGGATAGGGTGTCGCACTTGGATTTATTTTCTTAATTCAAATATCATCCCTAACCCAGGCCAGGGGGTATATGGTAGGGTGGGGTCAGGGACTGTGTAAAAGACCTTTGTAACATGTTAGGCAGAATAGCAGCTTCAGCTGGGAGCCAAGTGCTGGGCCAGCAACTCTGCTCACTTGTCCTGTGTCTCTGTGAACTGTACTTCTGCCTCTCTGTCTTGTTCTCTCAAGGCTGAGGGATAAGAACCCTTGGCCTCAGTCACTTTTTTTGTTTTTTTTGTTTATGTGTTTAATATTACTCCATTATTAATGGTTTCCTCTTTTAGTTGATGTGCTTGACTTTGTTCCCACCTTCTCCCTTGTCATCTCATCAATATTCATGGTTTCAACCACCACCTTGATGCTAAGGATTCTTAAAACCATTCAGCTGGTCCAGAGGAAAACCACATACTCTTGTCCTTGGAGGTTGCCTCTGAGCTTCAGACACACTTCCCACACCCCCTCCCGAGTGCCCTGCAGTCCTATCCCGCTCAACTTCTCCCCACGCCCTCCCCAGCGCTGCTGCTTCTCCCAGCCTCCCCCGTCTCAGCAAGGGCACCACCACCCAACCAGCTGGCTAAGCAGAACCCTGGAAATCATCCTTGATGCCTCCCTCGTCCTGTCCACCCCAGCCATCAGTTCATCAGTCCTGCAGGTTCTCCTTCCTTAACCTGGTTCGTATCCCTCCCTTCCTATTGCATTTCCACCAACTTTGCCTAGTTCCTGCCTTAGCATCTCTCACCTGGATCACTACGTCAGCCTTGTAACCTACCTTCTTGCCTCTTAGTGTCTCTTCTTCCAATCTATCCTCCGCACTGGAGCTAAGAGCAGTGGGTCTCATCCTCAATTGCCATTGGAATCACTTGGGAAGCTTTAGCCCACTGATGCCTGTGTTCTGCCTCCCAGAGATTCTAATGTAATTGGTCTGAGTATGGCCTGGTATAGGGAGATTTAAATGCTCCTTGGGTAGTTCTTTTCTTTATTTTCTTCCTCCCTCCCTCCCTCTCTTTCTCTCTCTTTCCTTCCTTTCTTTTCTTCCTTTCTTTTCTCTCCCTCCCTCCCTCTCTTCCTTCCTTCCTTCTCTTCTCCTCCCTCCCTCCCTTCCTTCCTTCCTTCCTTCCTTTCTTTTCTCAGGGTCTTGCTTAGCTGCCCAGACTGAAGTGCAGTGTTGCAATCATAGCTCACAGCAGTCTCCAAATCCTGGGATCCAGCAATCCTCCTGCCTCAGCTTCCCAAGTATCTGAGACTACAAGTGCACACCACCATGCCCAGCTAATTTTTGCATTTTTTATAGAGACAGGATCTCACTATGTTACCCAAGCTGGTCTTGAACTTTTGGCCTCAAGCAATCCTCCCACCTTGGCCTGCCAAATCCTTGGATGATTCTAATGTAAAGTTAAGGCCAAGAGCTACTGTGCTAAAATAACCTTTCTGAAACTACTTGCTGGATGAAGCCTAAACCCTGTAACCGGCTTTATCAAACCATTCCTAGCCAGGCCACAGCCTCCTTCATCTATTACCTTAACTTCCCAGGTGACTCCAGTGTGCAGGCAAGGGTGAGACCACTGCATGTAGCTACAGCATGGAAGAGGGATTGGTTGGAGAGACTGAGGCAGGGAGGCCATTTCAGAGGCTGATGCAGTGGTCCAGGTAAGAGGCAAGAACAAGGTCAGAGGCATAATTAGTAAGACTGTTTCTGGATGCAAACTCTGATGTGCCTTTTCCCAGTCCCACTTGGTTAGATATCCTTCCAGCATGGAGTGAGTTTGGCTAAGCAAGTAAAACATGTTAACTGTTCTCCTAGTGTAAGGGAGGGTGGGAAGGGACAGCCCAATACCAGACCGGCCCCTAGTAAACTACTGTGCATGCGTGCTAAGTCCCACAGGAGGTTCAAAGAGTTCTTCACTTTTTCTTTGAGCAACCCCTACCCATTCTGAACCCACCTCAGCTAGACATCAAGGCTGTCTTCCTCTCTTTGGTTGCCTCTTCTTCCGTTCCATCTCACAGTCCTTTTGGTTTTTGTTTTGTTTGCTTTCGTTTTTAATGTCTCTGCCCTCCCCCGGGGTTCTGTTTCTGCTTCTCTTGGCCATGATTCATGCCAGCCTACTGGCTGCATCTTGTTTTTCCCTTGGCTGAGCTGGTGGGGCTGAGGTTTGGGGACTCTTGGAAACCAGGTCTGGATGACTCCGTATCCATGCTCTCTTTCCACTGTACCAAGCAGCCTTTAGTGACCTTTGTTTTTCCAATTAATCAAGGCTCTTCCAAGAGCTATCTAATCTGAAGAGTACGAGGTCAGAAAGCAGATGTGCAGGAGCAAGCACTTCCAAAGCCTTGTGTTTTCCAGATTAATGTCGTGCAGTGAGGGGGTCAGAGTTCTTGTGGGGTTTCTCAGAGGAACGTTTTCTTTGAGGAGCATTCATTAGAGGCAGCATGGGGAGGAGAAAGCACAGGGTTAGAAAACAGTAGGATTGCAAGAGTCCTGAATAACAATCCAGGTCAACTTGAGAAAGTCACTTGCCTTCTTTGAGCCTCATTTTTTCTTGTCTATAACTGACAACATTTGCAAATACGGTAACATTTTTATTTGTTCAGTTTACTCCTATGAAAGAATGTCTGGGAAAGTGCTTTTTAAACTATGAATAACTGAAGACATAGGCATTATTATTCGATGTGCAAATGCAAACAATTGATGAGTAGAAGTGAATCGCAAGACTGATGCCTTAGTTTGAAATGCCAAAACTGACCAGGTGTGAATTTGTCAAGTGGGTTCATATGATCTTCTGACAAGATACCATAAATTGTCTTGGGACATCCAAAAACTCCTGTAAAACAATACTGCGCAGGTTGTGACATAGTGAAGATTAAGATGCATGGGCATGATACCCAGATTTACAACACACTGGCTGTTTTGCAATTTGAAATGTAAAACCAGATTTTGGAAAGAAATGTTTCTCTCCTAGCCAAGCAGCACAGCCAAAGAAAGATAAAATCCAAGGGAGAAGGACCAGTGAGTACTTCTAGAGTCCAATCCAGGTTGGCAAACCTGCATGTCCACAGGGGTGAGGCAGTAAGGCCAGACAACCATGGGAGATGAGGTGGGCCAGGCTTCCAAAGGCAGGAGCTAGTAAACACCAGCCAGCTGAAGCCACATAGGCCTAAGGACAGAGCATGCCAGATTTTCTGATTTTTCAGGAGAATTTGGAAATCTAGGGTTTTTGTATATGCATGCATATGAAATTTCCATTTTTATTTTTTTAGAGGCAGGTCTTGCTCTATCACCCAGGCTGAAGTGCAGTGGCACAATCATAGCTTACTGCAGTCTTGAACTCCTGGGCTCAAAGGATGCTCCCACCTCAGCCTCCCCAGTAGCTGGAACTACAAGCAAGCACCACCATGCCTGGCTAATTTTTTTTTTTTTTTCATTTTTCTTTAGAGATAAGTTCTAGCTATGTTGCCCAGCCTGGCCTCAAAGTCTTGGCCCCAAGTGATCCTCCCTCCTTGGCCTCCCAAAGTGGTGGAATTACAGGCATGGGACACTGTGCCCAGCTGAAATTTCTGCTTTTAAATATTGGCAGTGGGCCGGGCGCGATGGCTCACGCCTGTAATCCTAGCTCTCTGGGAGGCCGAGGCAGGCGGATTGTTTGAGCTCAGGAGTTCGAGACCAGCCTGAGC
>NW_012137192.1:3847394-3847973 GCF_000956105.1 Propithecus coquereli
TGCAACTATAACTCACTGCAGCCTCAAACTCCTGGGCTCAAGGGATCCTCCTGCCTCAGCCTCCCGAGTAGCTGGGACTACAGGCATTGTGCCACCACCCCAGCTAATTTATTTTTATTATTTTTTGTAGCAATAGGGTCTTGCTTTGTTGCCCAGGCTGGTCTCCAACTCCTGGTCTCAAGTGCTGCTCCAACCTAGGCCTCCTAAAGTGCTGGGATTACAGGTGTGAGCCACCACACCCAGCCCATTTATATCATGTTTACAGCCACTTCTGCACTACGATTGGCAAAGTTAAGTGGTTGACAAAGAAACCATATGGACCGCAAAACCTAAAGTACTGATAATCTGGCCTTTATAGAAAAATGTGCCCACTCCTACTCCTACTCCAGTGGGTCAGCCAGCGGGCCTGGCCCAGCCTGCTCCTTCTGTGCCTTTCATCTGACTGTTTATGTGGCTCTGTGAATCTCGGGCAAGTGGCTTCATCTGATTTAGCCTCGGTTTCCCCTGCTGTAACCTGGGCATCATAACTCTTACCACATTGATCAGATCAGACTAGAGGTGGGAGCGTTTCGGGATATG
>NW_012137192.1:3848023-3855040 GCF_000956105.1 Propithecus coquereli
TTTTTGAGACAGGTTGTCACTCTGTCACCCAGGTTAGAATGTGAAGTGCTGCAACTGTAACTCACTGCAGCCTCAAACTCCTGGGCTCAAGGGATCCTCCTGCCTCAGCCTCCCGAGTAGCTGGGACTACAGGCATTGTGCCACCATCCCGGCTAATTTATTTTTATTATTTTTTGTAGCGATAGGGTCTTGCTTTGTTGCCCAGGCTGGTCTCCAACTCCTGGTCTCAAGTGCTCCTCCAACCTAGGCCTTCTAAAGTGCTGGGATTACAGGTGTGAGCCACCATACCCGGCCCATTTATATCATGTTTACAGCCACTTCTGCACTACGATTGGCAAAGTTAAGTGGTTGACAAAGAAACCATATGGACCACAAAACCTAAAGTACTGATAATCTGGCCTTTATAGAAAAATGTGCCCACTCCTACTCCTACTCCAGCGGGTCAGCCAGCGGGCCTGGCCCAGCCTGCTCCTTCTGTGCCTTTCATCTGACTGCTTATGTGGCTCTGTGAATCTCAGGCAAGTGGCTTCATTTGATTTAGCCTCGGTTTCCCCTGCTGTAACCTGGGCATCATAACTCTTACCACATTGATCAGATCAGACTAGAGGTGGGAGCGTTTCGGGATATGCCTGGTGCTCCTGGCTCACGGTAGACAATGTGCACTTTGCTTTGTCTGTGTCTGCATTTCCCTCAGTCAGACGGTGTCAGCGCACCTGCTCAGCCAGCCCTACCCAGCACCTTCAACGTGTTCTCTTCCCCTGGAGGCTGCTCCTATTGGCTGACCCCAGCCGGCCTGCACCTTCTGGTGACTTCTTCTTTCACACGGGCAGCTATTCCTTTGGACCAGACCCGTACTCTGTGGCAAGTGTCTTTGCCACTAGCAGCTGCCTGTCCCCAAAGACATTTGGATCTCAGCCTTGAGGGAAGGGGGAGGTGAGGGGAGGAGGGTCCCTTCTATGTTCTTGGTTCCTTCCTTGTTCACACTCTCTGAGCTTTAGAGAGAGTAGCTGCTCTCTGCACTGGCTGCTTCCATACCTTTTAGGGTGCTCTTTTACCCCGTCAAATGACTAACCACATTTTACTAGTTAAAAGTCCTTTGTTGTCGTCTGAGTTACCAAATTCACAGAGATAGAAAGTAGAATAGTGACAACCAGAGGCTGGGATGGGAGGGCAATGGGAAGTTTCACGGGGGACAAATGTTTCACGGGGACGAAGTTTCAGTTTGCGAAGATGAGAACGTTCTGGAGATGGATAATGGGGGTGGTTGCATAACAATGTGAAGGAATGTTCTTCGTGCCTCTAAGCTGTACACTTAAAAATGGTTAAAATGGTAAATGTTACGTTATGGATATTTTATCACAAACTTACAAAAGATCTTTATATTAAAATTTTAAATTACAGATGTGGTTTCTGTCTCCTGACTGGGCCTTGGCTGATACACTAAGCCATTGCAACAGCCTCTTCAATGGCTTCTCCTCCTTCTGGCCTCTTGCTGTAATGTGTCTTCCACCCAGCAACGACATCCGTGTTCCTAAGTGCAGCTCTGACCTCCCATTCTCCTACTCCAACCCCCCTCCTCAGCTTCCCTCTGTTGAGTGAATAAGGCCCTAAACCCCAAGCCGGGCATTTGAGGTCCTTGACAATCTGACGCCATCTTGTCTTCACACCTCAGCTCCTGCTCCTCCCCCACATTCACTCACCCCCCACCCCCAGACTACACCACCTTCTCTCTTCTCTGCTCACCCTGACCTTTGCTTTGACCTCCCTGCATTTGCTCAGGCCATTCCTCCCGACCGAAATCCCTTCCACCACTCCTCCTGTCCCCATGTTGTCAGATGGTTAATGCTCGAATTTTCTACAAAACCCTGCCCTACCAGCTCACAGCAGCAAACGTTCATCCCTCACGATGCATCCTAATGTTATCCTATGTGCATCTCCATGTTATCCTTTCATATATTGTAATACAACTGTGTCTGTGATTCCACTTCCCTAGAGGTTTCCTGAGGCTGAATCCATGTTGAAATAATCTTTGTATTCCTCTAAAGCATACAGCACACAGACTTGCACATAACAAGCATTCTGTAAAAAGATTGTTGAAAAAAATAGAAAGATGTTTTTAAAAGTCCATGACATGTTCAAATTCATCTTGGTTCTAGGGCAGGCATGGCTAGGCAGTTTTAGTCTTGTCTCCCAATCTGTTAGGAGAGGCTATTTGAAGTGCTGTGTAGAGATAGATAAAGCCACATCCAGCCTCAGAGGAAAGGAGTGCATGATTGATTAGTAATGTCTGTCACAAGTGCAGGATGGAAAATGGTAACAAGCACAAAATGGATTTGACATTTCTGTTCTAGGTGCTTGGATGAACAGATTGAGTATGGTTCCTTTGGAATATAATTCAAAGTAGAATCTTAAGATTAGGAAAGATTAGATTTTTTTCTCCCCAAAGAGAAGGTAGCTTCTTTATTCTTCTATGAATCCTTTGATAAGTTCACACTTTTCATCGATAGTGGGAAAATTGTATGTGACACAATTTATAAGCTCTGTCCTGTTCATCAGTTTTTCTCTAATCCCGTTGTATCAGTAAGGGTTCCATTGCAGAAAAAAAAGCACCCTAGCTATTTTAGTTAAAAAGTGACATGATATGGAGAATTAAGTGCTTCAAATAATAATTAGTAGAGTGGAAAAGAAGTCTCTGGGCTGAATGTCTGGAAATGGTTCCTAGAATAACACGATCACAGAATTGGGCTTCCAGGGCAGCTGCTCCCTCTGTCACAGCCAGGAAGGTGGGTAAACATCCAGTCAAATTCAAGATCATCTCAAGCACAGTTCACAGTGTGAATGTGGCTCACTTTTTGCATGCTCTTTCTCTCCAAATTTCTGCTCCTGCCATCTGGTTCTGTGCCCTGGAAAACCTTATTCTCATTTTGTTGTTGTTGTTTTTTTTTTGCCTAAAAAACAGTGTGGACAGTAGAGAAGCAGGAGAGTCTTCCATATGAGTGATGTCCTGTGGAAGGAAACAGGACATAGCTGGCCTGTCCAGCTCCCATCACCACTGTCCCTGCTGGACTCTGACTCAGGGAATGAGGTTGCAGGGCTCATCAATCAGTGCCCAGTGTCAGAAATCTCATGTGTGTCAGGTCACTCCTGTTGAGCAGCTGCATCTAACTTTGATCCCACCCACAATTTGCAGCCTGCCCTATTCCCAATACATGTGCCGTGGTCTAGCACTGCATGACCCCTGGCCCTCAGGTAACCAGTGCTCCCACGTGTGCAGTGACTGGAGCCAGTGGAATCCTCCTTCACCCCTCTAAGACCTGAGTAGGACCATGAGGTGGGCATCCATCCTAAGCCCACTTCACCAGCACAGGGGACTCAGAAATCTCTAGAGGAGACACAGGAGTCCATCCTTTTCACAAATACATCCCCAAACTTCAAGGGTTAGCAACCCAACATCCCTTGGGGAAGGGGAGACAGGAGACACAAGTACCAAGCAGCTTTAGTCTCTACCGATTCTGCATTCCCCCTATAAGATTGAAAGGACACTTGGATATCGATGGCTGCTAAGGTCATCAAAAGAAAGACACCAGACGTGAAGTGCCTCCTATAGTCTCAGCAAACACTGCCTGTAGTTCTGCCAAAGGGATTAAAACTGATCCCACGTCTAGACTGTCAACTGCCAGGAAATACAAAGGACAGAAGAACAGATAAACTACACCAAGAGTGTGTGATTGGCAAAATCTAGACTGTGGACATTCTATGAACCAAATGGCTTGGGTTCACCAGCTGATGAATTGTCATGAAATGAAGGAGATGGAGGAGGAATGCATAGATTAAAGAACATTTAAAAGACATGTTGGCTTGGCGCAGTGGCTCACACCTGTAATCCCAGCACTTTGGGAAGCTAAGGCAGGAGAATCATTTAAGACCAGCTAGGAAACATAGTGAGACCCCATCTCTACCAAAAAACTTTCAAAATTAGCCAGGCATGGTGGCACATGCCTGTAGTCCTAGCTGCTCAAGAGACTGAGGCAGGAGGATCCCTTGAGCCCAGCAGTGAGAGGTTGCAGTGAGAGGTCGCACCACTGCACTGCAGCCTGGTTGACAGAGTGACATCCTGTCTCAAAAAATAAATAAATCAAAGACACATCAAATTTTTTAAATGGGCCAGACTAAACTAAATCTTGGTTATATGTATGGGTGGAGACACTATAAAAAAATACATGGAAGCTATATAAATAATGCATGGAATTTTTAATAAGGAGTGGAAGGGGATTTTAACAAAGTCCTTTCTGTGTCCCCGAGGTGGAGTTCACCTTATTATAATTCATCAAACCATTATTTGATGTCTGTGGTTTCCCATATCTATGTTTTATGTCACAATAAAAATATTCTAGAAAAATAAAAAGTAAGAAAGCAGAGGGTAATTTGTTTCAGGGAGGAGACCAGCTCCAGGCTAAAGGACACTGGACAGCAGTCATGGGTTGGGATACCATTGGCCACTGTCTGTGAAAAGCCCGGCAGCTTCTCGGAGCCTCAGCTCCTCACCTCTAGTAATGGATGGGCGTGGACAACTCCAAGAGCCTCAGTCACCCTTCACGTTGCCTGGACTCTGTGGCCTGCAGCTTTTGACCACATGAGCCTCAGTTTTTAAGCTGATATGACCCTGGACTATTGCTAAAGTTCAAAAAATATTTTTTAAACAAATATGCTATCATTTAGAAAAAGGATGTGTTCAATATGACAGACACTGCGAGGAGCCTATCCAATATCCATGCAGTCTCCTCTGTGTCCTTACTAACAAATCCTATTGGGGGCAGCAATGTGCCCAGCTAAAAGGAACTTGTCTCCCATGGACTTGTGTACGAGGGGTGGCCAGGGAGGACCGTGGGTGGGGCTTCCTAGGAATCTACTGTTTGTTTTCCTGATAAAAATAACTGGCTCGACTGGCTTATGATTTTTACCTTTTGTCCTTCCTCTGCTTCCTGTCTGGAACCGGGATGAATGCCTGCAGGTGCTACAGCTGTCCTTGGAGCCTGTGAAAGAGGGTCGCATGCTGAGTATGGTGGAGAGGAAGATGGCAGAAGCTTGAGTTCTTGATGGCTTCTCAGAGTCACTCTTCCTCCCCGATTACTGCTTTCAGATTTCCTGATACGTAACGAAATGAAACTCCTTGGCTGTTAAACTCATGTGATTGGGTTTCTATTACCTGCAGCCAAATACCCTCCTAAAAGCGAGTGCCCCTGTGTGCTGAAATAGAGTGTTCTCAGAATGAATGCAGGGATTTCCCTGAAAACGGAAACTAACATCGTAATTGTCATCTTTCTATTGCGAGGCACACAAAAGCCAATTGTGAGAAGACCTTTGCTTTTGCTCAGAAGTAGCAATGGCACCACTGTTGGAGTTCCCTTGGTTTTGCTGCCTGATGGTCAGGAGTAAATGTTTCAGGAAAACAGAGTGGAGGGCAGGTGATTCTGAGACTTTCAACAGAGTTCATCAGGGAACACATAAGAAAATCAATGTAGACGAGCTTTACAAGCAATAGAGCACTATGCACCTAGATGGGATCATTATCATCATTTTAAGTTCTTTCATACATGGTAAAAATAAAATAGAGATTTCCCGAGGGTCAAGAACCACAGTAGGAAGAGCAGTAGATTTTGAGCCAAAAGAACCAATGTTCAACCACTTTTTGGCCATGAGAACTTGGACGAGTCATTTAGCTTCTAAATCTCATTTTCTTCATCAACAAAGTGAGGATGTTGATGTGCCCGCCTCATGGGATTGTTGGGAGGACTGGATTTGATGATGTCTGTGAAGGAGCCTACCACAGCATGTGTGGCATTTAGCAGGTGCTCCACAAACGTAGACCTTGTGTCCTCTTCCTCTTGTATCCAGTGAGTTCTCATTAAATAACAGTTCAGTTTAAATATAAGCTGTGATCTCAAGATTGAACAATTGTCCTCTGGTCAAGCCCCAACCTGAGGCCAGCATCTCAGCACCAATATCCCCTCCAGATGGAGAGCCAGCCTCTCTTTGCACACTCTTGGGACGAGATGTTCACTATGCCCAAGGCAGGACCTTTGAGTTCTGAACAGCTCTGCCTGTGACCAAGTTATTTTCCTGGGCTGAGTTGAAATCTGTCTCCCAGGGACTTCCTCCCAGGAAGCAGATTATAGTATTTTCTAAACTGCTTGAGCACGGCCTCCCTCAATTCTAAGCCGTGTGCTGTATTCTGTTTGGTAGCACCTCCTTGGCTCCCTGGATGACAGTCACTCTCTGCCAAGGTCACTGCTGCTTCCATTGCACCAGGTGACTCATCCACATTGGTCAGAATTAGGTCCAGAGTAGCCATGTCCCATGGCACCCCCTCCCTAGAGACCAGATGCTGGCAGTCAACCCACAGACCAAATCTGGGCTGCAGATGTGGTTTTTTTGACTTCGTGGTGTTTTTTAAAAATGGAATTAGCATCAACATTTGAAAACCAGAAGATTTCACATTTTATGGAGTATTTGTCAATACCAAGTCTTCTTTCCCGTATCTAAGAGTTGGCTGGAGCTGAGTAGAGGCTGTCCCAGACACACGAGCCTAGCGGTCTACTGTTCACCATGCTCCTGGCCTCTCCTGACTGTCTGACACCCACTGGCTCATTTCCTTCATATTTAATACCTGGCTCCTATAGACATTGATGTTTGCAACTTGTGCTCCATTCAGCGGGGTCCCCTTTGTAGATAAACAGTTCGTTTTTATCCAGGACCCAGGTAAACCACATTGCCAAAGGCAACTTAACTTTCTGGAAAATTCCTTCATCATTTTTGGGTACCACATTTGAATATTCATCCTAAAGAAACACTTTCATGTGTTGTTAAGTAGTACGATTAAGTATTTCATCACAGTATTGCTAATAATAAAGAATAGCTGAGAATAACTTAAATGCCTACCACTGGGGAGCGGCTAAGTGAAGTATCTCTATGTCACAGAGTACTACGCAGCCATAAAATATAATAATAGTAATAATA
>NW_012137192.1:3855182-3858281 GCF_000956105.1 Propithecus coquereli
GCTCGAGGCCAGGAGTTTGAGACCAGCCTAGGCAACATAGCAATATCCTGTCTCCACAAAAAACTAAGGAAAATGAGCTGGATGAGGTGGTGCATACCTGTAGTCCCAAGTACTCAAGTGGCCAAAGCAGGAGGATCACTTGGGCCCAGGAGTTGGAGGCTGCAGGGAGCTATGATCTTGCCACTGCACTCCATCCAGCCTGCATGACATAGCAAGACCTTGTCCCTAAAAAAAAATAAAAAATAAAAAAAAATAACATTTATATACAGATACATGTATGTAAATGGATTTTTAAAAAAAAGCTGGAGAAGGCAACATACTAAACTTACAGTAGTAGTTACTACTAAGATAGGACTGGAATTAAGGATAATAGTCAAGGAAGACTTTGGCTTTATTAGTATAGTTTTAATTTTTTTCAGTGAGAATGTACTCATGTCTTGTTTGGGTTCTTGAAATCTAATTAAAAAGACAATCCCTGCTGTGTGCAGAAGCTCATTCCTAACATCAAGACTGTGAATACGGAGAATCACTTCGAATCACATTCTGTTTTGGGGCTTAGTTAATATGTCATGCATTTTTACAGAGTCCATACCTCTGGGTTTTTTTGGGATAGTTCCAGTTTCAAATGTTCTGTGTTGCCATAAATGTACTCAACCTTGCCAGACGTAGTCTTCTGATTTTAGGTATGGAAAATACAGTCACTGTATACCTTATACAAATTGCTGTTTCTAAGCAACTGCATATCGAGGATATATCAGATTTACTGAAAATATACCCTGGAAGCCTCTGTGTCACCAAATAGGGCTCCATAATGTATAACTTCTGACCAATATAAATTCTTGTGGGCTCAGAGCACAAGGGAAATTCATCCAAGCGTTCCATCTCAGCTCCTAGTGGCTTATGACAGCCCTGTCGAAAGTCCTCAAGGGCATTGCTCTGTGGGGCCACGGTGCCTGCAGGTCGGCACGTTCCTTCAGAGGCCTGATGCTGAAGCTTCGGCCTCTGCCAGTGCCCTCACCTCTGGACAGATGCCTGGCTCTGTGTGAGGCAGGCCCAGGGAGGGGCTGGCTGGGATATTTTCACATCTGGCAGGAGCCTTGGGTCTAAGCCAGCTGAGACAAGCTTGGGACTTGGTCTCTAAGCAGAGGAGAAAAGGACTGCTCAAAAAATAGCAGCCTCTCCAGGCTAGGCATAACCTGACGTCTTAAGGTCCTAATAAGACCAGGACAAGCCCAGTGGGCAAGATGCCCTCCGTCCCCCACCGCAAGGGGTTCAGCCAAAGCTGAGATCTGAATTTTGATTGGGTTAAGAGGGGTGATACATTGATTTTCTGTTCCTGAGTTACTTCACTTAGGATAATGGCCTCCAGTTCCATCCAAGTTGCTGCAAGATTCATTATTTCGTTCTTTTTTATGGCTGAGTAGTACTCTGTGGTGTATATATATACCACATTTTCTTTATCCACTCCTCAGTTGATGGACACTTAGGTTGATTCCATATCTTTGCAATTGTAAATTGCGGTGCGATAAACATATGAGTACATGTGTCTTTTTGATACAATGACTTCTTTTCCTTTGGATAGATAGATAGTAGTGTGGGATAGCTGGGTTGAGTGGTAGGTCTACTTTTAGTTCTTTGAGAAATCTCTGTACTGTTTTCCATAGAGGTAGTACTAATTTATATTCTCACCAACAGTGTATAAGGGTTCCCTTTTTTCTGCATCCACACCAACATCGATTACTTTTTTACTTTTTCTTATAGCCATTCTGATTGGGGTAAGGTGGTATTTCATTGTGCTTTTAATTTGCATGTTCTTGCTTGTAAGTGGGAGCTAGCTATGGGTACACAAGGGCACACAGAGTGGTATAATGGACATGGGAGACACAAAAGTGGGGAGGGTGGGAGGGGATGAGGGATGAAAAATTACTTATCAGGCACAATGTATGTAATTCAGGTGATGGGTACACTAAAAGTCCAGACTTCACAACTCCACAATTCATCCATGTAATCAAAAACCACGTGTATCCCTAGATCAGTTGAAATAAAAAAAGAAAAAGAAAAAGAAAAAGAAAAAAAAAAAGAGGGGTGATACAAATGCTAAGCGAAACTACAAAAAGATACCACTTCATACCCACTAGGATGGCTATTGCCAAAAACAACAACAGCGTGACAATTAAAAAAAAATAACACATTGACAAGGATGTGGAGAAATTGGAACCCTCTTACATTGCTGGGGGCGGGGGCATGTTAAAGGTGCAGCTGCTATGGAAAACAGTTTAGCAGTTCCTCAAAAAATTAACCATAGAATTACCACGTGACCTAGCAGTTTTATTTCTGGGCATATCTCCAAAAGATTTGAATGCAGGGACTTACACAGATATTTGTATACCAATATTTATAGCAATAGCCAAAACATAGAAACAATAAAAATGTCCATGGACAGGTGACTGGATCAAGAAAATGTGATATATACATATAATGGAATATTATTCAGCCTCAAAAAGGAATAAAGTTTTTATACATGCTACAGCATGGATGACCCTTGAAGACATTATGCTAAGTGACATCAGCCAGTCACAAAGAACAAACACTGTGTGATTCCACTTACGTAAGGTAGCAAGAGTAGTCAAATTCCTGGAGACAGAAAGTAGAGTAGGGGTTTCCAGGGCTGGCAGGAGCGGGGAGTGGGGAGTCACGGGGAGTTAGTATTTAAGGGGTACAGAGTTGCAGTTGGGGAAGATGAAACAGATAGTGGTGATGGTAGCACAACAAAGGGAATGTACTTAATGCCACTGAACTGTACACCTAAAAATCGTTAAAATGGTAAATTTTATGTTATATATATTGTACCACAATTGAAAAAAAAAGAAAGAGGGATGTTACCCAGAGCAGAGAAGGCCACTGGGGTGGCAAAGTGACATGGTGGAGGAAGCCAAAGTCACCCCAAAGGGCCCTGGGCTTTCCTCGGCTGCCATTCCAGCTTCAACCTACTTTTTTTTTTTTTGAGAAAGAGTCTGGCTCTGTTGCCCTGGCTAGAGTGCCGTGGCGTCAGCCTAGCTCACAGCAACCTCAAACTCCTGGGCTCAAGCGATCCTACTG
>NW_012137192.1:3858376-3875981 GCF_000956105.1 Propithecus coquereli
CCAGCTAATTTCTTTCTATTTTTAGTAGAGACGGGGTCTCGCTCTTGCTCAGGCTGGTCTCGAACTCCTGAGCTCAAATGATCCACCCGCCTCGGCCTCCCAGAGTGCTAGGATTACAGGTGTGAACCACCGTGCCCAGCCTTCAATCTACTTTGAATAGGTGGGCTTATGTGAACAAAGGTTTACAGCAGGCATTAAAGCTGGTGACGTGCCACCCCAGACCAAACATCATCATAAATCCAGAGGGAGGAAAAGCTAATGATAACCTTGGATGGGTCAAGTGTGGCTCTTTCTTCTTGCCTTGGTGGCTGTCAGCAGGGTAGGAATTCACATTCAACTCAACAGGGTGTGTGTTGTTGCTCATTTTCCCTTAGAAGGTCATGCTTTTCTTCTTTGCTTTTTTTCCTCCTCCTTAGGGGGCAGCTGCGTGTTAAATCCATGTGTCTGTGTTAATGCAAAGGTAGAATTGCACGTGGCTGGTGTGCCCACTGCACAGAGATGGGAAGGCTGGTTGGGGGAGGGAAGTGAGAGCTGAGGCCCTTAGGAGGGCTTTCAGGGAAGGGGTGTGGTTGCAGAATCCTGTTCTATGGCTTAGAAATGAAGATCTGAGCACCAGGCACTTTCATTGCTAACTGAGGACTTCTACTTTTGTATTTTCAGAGTGAGCACATTTTCTCTGGGTTCAGTAATCATTATTAAGTCTCTCATGTTTTGCATACAGATTGATTCTAAAAGTTAAAAATAAATAAATAGTAAAAGAATGAATTTGGACCCCTACCTCACACCATTTGTATAAAATTAACTCAAAATTGACCAAAGATCTAAATGTAAGAGCTAACACTATAAAATTCTTAGAAGAAACCATAGGCATAACTCTTTGTGAATCTGGATTAAGTGATAATTTCTTAAATATGACACCAAGAGCATAGGTAATCAAAAAAAATAGCTAAATTGAACCTCATCAAACTGAAAAATTTGGTGCTTCAAAGAAGATTATCAAGAAAGTGAAAAGAGGTCAGGTGTGGTGGTCACACTTGTAATCCCAGCACTTTGGGATCCTGAGGTGGGAGGATTGTTTGAGACCAGGAGTTTGAGACCAGCCTTGGCAACATAGCAAGACCCCATTTCTACAAAAAAAATTAAAAAATCAGCCTGACATGGTGGCATGTGCCTGTAATCCTAGCAAATTAGGAGGAAGAGGTAGGCAGATCGCTTGAGCCCAGGAGTTCAAGGTTGCAGTGAGCTATAAGCTATGATCAGGCCACTGCACCCTAGCCTGGGCAACAGAGCAAGACCCTATCTCTACAAAAAAAAAAAAAAAGCAACAGCAGATGAAGAAAAAGAAAGTGAAAAATCAACACACAATGGGAGAAAGTATTTGTATATCATATATCTGATAAGAGTATATTATCCAAAATATATAAAGAACTCTTACAACTCAACAATAAAAAGACAAATAGACTAATTAAAAAATGGGCAAAGGATCTGAACAGACATTTTTTTTCCAAACAAGACATACAAATGGGCAACGATCACATACAAAGAAGCTTGATGTCATTAGGGAAATGCAAATCAAAATTACAATCAGATATCGCATCATACACACTAGGACGGCTAAAAACATGGACAACACCAAGTGTTGGAGAGGATATGGAGAAATTGAAACTCTCATAGATTGTTGATGGGAATGTTAAACAGTGTGGCTGCTGTGCGGAATAGTTTGGTAGTTTCTCAAAAGGTCAAACGTAGAGTTACCATATGACCCAGCAATTCTATTCCTAGGTATATGCTCAAGAGAATTGAAAGCAGATGTGCAAACAAAATGTTTAGAGCAGCATTATTCATATTAATCAAAAGTAAAAATAACCCCAGTGTCCACCAGGTGATGAATGGATGAAGCGAATGTGATACATTCGTCCAATGGAATATTATTCAGGCATAAAAAGGCATGAAGTACTGATGCATGCTACAACATGATGAACCTTGAAAGTATTACGTTGAGTGAAACAACCCAGACACAAAAGGCCACATATTATATGATTTCATTTATATGAAATGCCCAGAATAGGCAAACTCATAGAGACAGGAAGTTGATTAGTGCTTGGCAGCGTCTGGGGAGACAGTCTGAGGAGTGACTGCTAATGAGTACAGGGTTTCTTTCCGGAATGATGAAAATGTTCTGAAATTAGACAGTGGTGATGGTTGTACAATCTTGTAAATATGCTAAACCTTACTGAATTGTATACTTTAAAAGGCTGAATTTTATGATATGTGAATTAATCTCATTAAAGAAATAAAGTTTACAAATGCATTTTTGGCTGGTACGATGGTAGTGGGTTATTAGAACTTGTTAACATTAGCGTCACTAAAGTTAGTATACAATCCCCCACTGCTAAATTTGACTGGCTTAAAAAATGTATTTTTAAAAATTAATAAGCAACATTTATGTTATATGACAATATATTATGTATTATACATGTTTGAGTACATACACACAGTAAATTCCTGAGTGGAATTTTTACATTAAAGGGTGTATACATTTTTAATTTTAATAGATATTGTTAAAAGGTCTTCCGTGAAGGTTGTACCAATTTACACTCCCTACAACAGTTTATAGGAATGCTTTTGGCCTCACACCATTGCCAACAGGGATATTATAATTTTAGTCTTTATGAATCTCATAGTGTCTCACTGTAGTTTTAATTAGCATTTCTCTTGTGTGTAAGAGTGAGCATCTTTTCATATACTTTTAAGACATTTTCTTTTTCTTTGAATTGTCTGGTTCATGTTCTCTGCCCACGTTTTTATTGGATTGTTGGTCTGTTTCTTATTGAATTTTAGGAACTCTTTATATATTACTAAAATGAGCCTTTTATCAATTTATGCATTCAAACAACTCCGATTTACAATTTGTGTTTTAAATTTGCTATGGTATTTTTTGCCACACAGGAAAAAACTAGTTTTCATATTGTCGAATCTACCAAGCCTCTTTGAAAAAATGATTTCTGAGTTTTGTGACCGTTTACCTTCCCAACACTGAGGTTTATTAAAAACTTTTATCTCATATTTTATTCTAGAACATTTACAGTTTTTCTTTTCTGCTTAACTTCTTTATTATTATTTCTTGCACTCTTTGTAAGAAATATAACATCAAAGTTTTTCAGCTGCTACATGCAACCAGGTGTTCCTTCAAGAGTTCCAGAGACCTCTCTTTTGGGATGTTTCACTCTCTTGCTTCAATCCAGTCTCATTTCTTCAGGCCTGTTGCTTGATTGGCACCTGAGACAGCCGTCACTGTTTTCCTGGGTCGATTTCATTGTTCATGGAACCCCTGTCTTTATTTTCTTGGTTTACTTCCTCATTTTGTTATTGCACTTTCTTTTTGTTCCTCCACCCCCACCCTAGCCAGAACTTGGACACTTTTGAGCTTCGTGATCTCAGGCAAGTTATGGGACCTCCCTGACCCTCAGTTTTCTTGTCTGCGAAGATAATAACACCTTCCCTGCAGGATGAATTGAGATGAGAGAACAGAGAGTGCTCGAGACTGCAGCTGGAATGTTGTAGGATCCAAAAGGGTGCACCCCCCCTCCCCACCTCCAGAGCTAAGCAGTGAGGTGGGGCTAACTCGGTGCTCCTCCTCCCCTCCACTCCTCACCATCCCCCCCACTGGGACCCACTCTTCTCCAATGCTCGCCTTCAAAGAAGTATTATATGGTCATTTGCACCAAGGCATTAAAGGAGTATCCAGGAATCAGAACGGTTCATGAGATTTTTAAAAAGTATTTATTATGGAAAATTTCAAACACACACAAAACTAAAAAGAATAGCACAATAAACCTTCACGTATCCAGCTAACAGCATGTATCAACTCATAAAGAAATTTATTTCATCTATGTCTTCATGTATTCTCCATGCCCCACTCCTCATACACAGAGGATCATTTTGAATCAAATCAAATCTTGTTTCACTTGTAAATATTTCGGTAAGTATCTCCAAAAGATAAGAATAGAAAACACACACAAAATATCATAATCACACCTAAAAAACTAAAATAGTTTCTCAGTGCCATTCAGGGTTTAGATTTCCCTAATGTATCATAATTTTTAAAAATAGTTGATTTGTCCCAATAAGGCGCAAACAAAATCCACCTGTGGCCTTTGGTTGCCATGTCTCTTCAGGCATTTTTAGTCTAAAGGCTCTTCCTCTTTTTTTCTTCTTTTCGCAATTTGTTTGTGGTTGGTTTTTCCCCCCTTGCAATTATCGTCCTGTATCTAGAGTCGGCCACAGTCTGAAGTTTGCTAGTTGCAACCCCAGGATGTCATTCTACTTAGAGGCTGGTTCTCTGGTGACTTTGGTCCAGCATGAACATGTAGCACTCAGGCAGGAGAGGGCAATCGGCTCCGTGAAGGGGCAGCATGTCCCCTTTTCCAACCTCGCTGCATCAGCGCCCTGACCTGGCATGCCATTAAAGTGTTCCGGTGAATGTCCTTTCCTACCCCAATGCTGGGACTTTCCCTCTGTCCATCCATCCACCCATCCATCTACGCCATCTGTCCATCACTCTCTTCCTTGACCATCTACCAGCCACGAAATGAGAGGACACTATGTCCCAGGCACTGAGTCGAGTGCTGAGGACACAGGGCTGAATCAGACCCAGCCTATGTCCTCAGGGTGGTCAGGGCCAGTGCAAAGACAAGCACAGAGGTCTTGCCATGGTCTCCTCTTCACAGACGTGAGCGAAAGGGAGCTTGCAGCAGGGTCCCCACTGGGCATCAGAGGAGGCTTCTCAGGGGAAGTGGTTCCCGAAGTGTCTCCTGAGGGATTCACAGGACTCAGCCAGGTAAGGCGGAAAGGGTGGGGGGCAGGAGGGAAGAGAGGGCCTTCAGAACAGGGAGCTGCAGGCACAAAACCCTGGAATCTGGGACATGTGGAGCCCATGGGAGGGGCAGCAAGTGTTTCTGGGTGGCTAGAGCAGAGGCTGTTAAGGACAGAAGTGACTTCAAACTTTGGAGGCCCTGGGCCCTCTTATTTTCCTAGGCCCTACCCCCACATCATGCCATGCATATTACAATTCACCCACATTTCATGTTAAATATGAGTTACATGTAGCTACCTAACAGTTCAGGCCAGTTGCAAAGACAGTTGACATAATATTACATTTTGTAGATATTTAATTACATATTTATTAATTACAACTTGACAGCCTTCTTGTTCTATAATTTTTGGAGAATATACACATATATAGAAAGAGAGGCTCTGGAAACTCATTTTTTGTAGCTATACCTGCAATGCCTAATTGACAGATCAGTCCTGGAGAGAGGGTCGCAGGGGGAAATGAGTCTGGCAAGGCCTGTGAGCTGCCATCCCGGAGGGACTTGGCTTGGGTGTCCTGAGGGGAGCTTGGCATGAGAAGCCTTGGAGAGTTTTAAGAAGGGGCTAGGGTTAGGTGGCCTGGGAAGGCATGGGTGGGAGAGGTCTGGAGATGGAGCCTGGGGAGAATGCCAGTGCTGAACCTGGGATGCAAGACTAGAAAGAATGGTCTATCTCTGCTCCAGGTAGGAATGTATTTGCAGGCTTCATGCTTTTTCTTGCTTCTCTAGCCCTGGCCTGGGTCAATCCCTGGGGCCCAGGCCTCCAGGCTGAGGCCCCAGATGGCAGAGGAAAGAAAGCCCTGCTTCCTCTAGAGGGCGTTGCAGGACAGCTTTTCTCGGGCAGGAGCTAGCCGGCCCAGCAGCGGCAAAGGGACACTAGTTGACAACGGTTTGGCTAGGCTGGAAGCCAGCACCTAAGAAGGTCCTTGAAAGAGGCTGGCCCAGCCAGGGTAGGAGGGTCTGGCCTTCTAGAGCCAAGCTCAACAGAGAAAAAGATCCCAGGGCACCCCAAACCTGCGTGAAGATCGGGACTAGGCAGACCACCTCATCTTACCCAAGAGCAGACGGAGGCCAGGGAGTGGTGAAGCTCACCCAGGTCCCCAGAGTGCATCCGAGGCAGGCTGGGACTGGAGGCCAGCTCTGCCCAGCACATGCCCTCCTTTAATTAGGTATGTGGCCCCGTCCCCTGGCAGTGGTCAGAGACATTGCAAACAACAATAATAATATCCAGCATTTGCCTACTGCCAGGCACTGCACCAAGCACTTTATACATGTTATTATTTCCTTTCATCCTCACAATTTCCCTGGAAGCCGGGTAATATCACCCCCATTTCCCTCACACGAAAACGGACACACTGGAGGTTGAATCCGTGTCTTACCTAAAGTCACACAGCCGTGCTTGACAGCCGGGAATGCACCCCAAAGGGTCTCTCTGACTCAGCCCCAGCTCTGGGAGGGAAATAACAATGCCACCTTACAATACTTCCTACGAACATGTAATTTTGTTCAGTGAAGTGGTTTTCTCAAGCTGGAAAAAGAATTCATATACTATTCATGTTTTCAACAAGGATGTTCTAGTTAGTTGATCCTCAGCCAGGAGGTTAAATTCACCAGGACACTTCTTGCCCCAAGCACTCTGGCTAGCTGATTAATGGAGACTCTGCCGTGCCAGCTAAGTGGCTTTGGAGTGCAAAACAGGGTGACTTGTGCTTAGCAGGGGCCTGCATCCCCAAACTCAAATCCGCACATTTGGGGAGGAAGGGCTCTTCCAGATCAATGCTTAGGGGGCACTGGGGCTCCCAGAGGGACCGTCACCTATTCATGTCCACAGAACTGATGGGCAGAGGCAAGACTAGCCGCCTTGTTTCCAAAGCCCAAACCCTTCATCTTAAAGCTCCGTTGCAAACCAACAACAACAACAAGAAGACTGTCACGGTGAGGAATGTGTCACATTTGCTTTTCCATTTCCCAGGAAAGTAAGCTGAAAAGGCAAAACAAAGGACCCATGAGAACGTCCACTTAAGGCACTCAGGCTAGAATTTTGGCTTTGTCACAAACAGAGGCACTTGAAGGAGTCACCCCCTCGGAGGAGCCTTTCAACATTCGTTCAACGAATATTTACTGTGGGCATAGGGGAGCCTCGGCTCCCAAGGTGCTTCCATCCTAAGCATGGAGAGAGGGAGGCTGGGAGGGGGTGGGGAGAGACAGTAAATATTATACAGTGTAGAGAGAGTGTCAAGTGCTGTGAATAAAACTGGATAATATGACAAAAGGGGAGGGAGTGAAACAGTTTAGTAAGTAGTCAGGTATGAGAAATTTGAGTTGAGATCTGAATGGCAAGAAAGAAGGAAGTCAGGCTGAAAGAAAAGCATTCTAGGCTGAGAGCAGGGCAAGTACAAAGGCCCTGAGGCAGGCAGGAAGCTTGGCCCATTGGAGGACTGCCTGGAATTGCGCTGTCCGACAGAAATACAACGGGAGCCACATGTGGCATTTAAAATGTTCCAGTAGCATGCATAAAAAAATAAAAAGAGACTGGTGAGATTAATTTGTATATGTTTTATTAACCCAAGAGACAAAAAAAATTTGTTATAATAATAAGATATGTACCTTTTTTTATACTACATCTTCCAAATCTGCTGTGGATCAGGAGCACATTTCAAGCCTGGATAGTCACAAGTACCCACCGGCTAGCGTTGGGGGCCAGTGTGGGTGCGACGGGAGCCTCAGGAGGGGTCTAAGCCAGAATCAGAAAGAATGGCGATTGAGAGCATCTCTGGGCTAGTTCTGGGACCCCCTGCGAAATCCCCACTTGGACTCCTTGGAGCAGGGCCTCCTGGTGCCGCCAGCTTTCCTCCCCCACGGGGCCTTCCTGCCGGCCTCCCTGGAGTCTGGCTGGGTAAGAAGCCAACGCCTGCGCACGTGGGAAAGCAGAGTGGCTGGCCCCGAGCCCGGAGCCGCCTCCCGCGCCCACTCTGCCGGGTCCCATTCCAGATGCCAGCCACCCGGCCCCTCCCCTTGGACACAGTTTTGTTTTTCGGGTGCAGACAGGTCTGCATTCCTCTGCAGAGGCGCGCTCCGGCCTCATCAAAGCTGGCGAAATCCACCAGCACGTCAGCCCGGGACTGCCGCCTGCAGTCCCCGCGAGCGCCACGAGGGGCGCCAGCGGACGAGCCAGGGCCGGCTGCTCCCGAGTCCCTGCAGCCGTCGGTGGTCTTCCCTGCGCGGCCCCCTCCTCCCACCACGGTGCTCCTCCCACCAGCCTGATCCTGAACCCGGAGGGACTGTGCCCCCAGCGGTCGCTTAGGTTCCCCGGTGTTCTAGCCTCGGGCCCTGGGGCAAAGGAGGGGGGAAGCAAGGGCCAGGATGATGTGCCTCAGGAGGCCTTTGTGCTTGATGTGGGGATAGGTGGCGACCACGGTGAATCCAGAGTCTGTGCATTCGGAGACTGGAGCCAGGAACAAAAAAGATTCCACTGTTCGGATGTTTTCACCCCTGAGGCTGAAATAGCAGCAGAGGCCTGACTACCCACGTGGTGTCTGTGGCCAGAATGGGACCCACGTAATAATGGCTTAGATCAGAGAAGGGCCTTTCCCATTCCACGGTGCAGTGTCATCACAACGGCAACAACAACGCTCTACACGCCGACGTAGGTACACATGGGCGCCTGGCCTCGCCTTCTCCATATTTCTGAGCTTTCCGGTGGCGTTCCCGACACATGATGTGGTAATGCCACGACTACTGCGTAGACACGGAGGGACCTAGAGTTGGCCCATCCCTAGAGGACTGGAAGATTGGCCCAGGCGGTTCATCATCTGTTGGTTCACCGTCCCTCAGCCACTTGTCGTCAAGAGAGGGCTGTTTTGGATGGACTTTCTTGTAGGGAGGCGGTTGTACTCATCTTTCTAGAAAAACTGTCCCTGGGTTGTGTGTGACCTACTTTTGCAAGAAAGCACCCAACTTGAGGAGAAGCTTACCTCAAACAGCCCTAATAATATGGCACAGCCAGCTCTCCGAGGAGGTACAAGCTGAGGTCTCCGAAGCAGCAAGAGGAGATGAAATGACTGTGAGTCTCTGGAGAGGTTCCAGTGAGGAGGATATGAAGCAAGCAAGTCTTGGTCTGGGAAGAGCACACTGAGGAGGTGGATCATAAACAGGGTAGTCAAAGAAGCCAGTCTGGAAAGGGCCTGAGAAAAGTGTAGGATTTGGAGAGGGGAGGAGAAAGAGAAGAGCCACCTCTTATTAAGGGTGGTCTGGACCTCCAGTGGGCCACGGCCTCCACTAAAACATACCTCCATGCGCTTTGGATGTATTTAGTCCTCGTGGTAGCCCTCTAAGGCAGGTACAAATCCATTATCTCTGCAATTCCAAATCCCTGAAAGCTCTGAAAAAATGAACACACTTTTATAATTTATTTTATGGTAAAACCCAATTTAAAATAACATTAATCTTTATTATCCCATTTTTTTTATGAAGGGGGGAAGTGAGGTTCAATTTTCAATTTCTTTTTTTTGAGAAAGAGTCTCACTTTGTTGCCCTGGCTAGAGTGCAGTGGCGTCACTGTAGCTCACTGCAACCTCAAATTCCTGGGCTCAAGCAATCCTCCTGCCTCAGCCTCCCGAGTAGCTGGGACTATAGACACACACCATGATGCCCGGCTAATTTTTCTATTTTTAGTAGAGACAGGATCTCCCTCTTGCTCAGGCTGGTCTCGAACTCCTGAGCTCAAGTAAGCCTCCCGCCTCAGCCTCCCAGAGTGGTAGGATTACAGGCATGGGCCACCGTGCCTGGTCCCCATTTTGAATATTAATACTTTTGCTGCAAAAAATGTGTTTGATATTTGGGGTGCTGCCCCAGACTCCAATGGGGTGTTATGTAACACGTATTATATGCACTCGCAACCTTTCTAAAATCTGAACCATTCTGAATACTGAGACACACCTGGCCTGCAGGGTTTTAAGTGAGAGATTGTGGGCCTGTATTCTTCCTGCCTTATGAATGAGAAAGCTGAGTGCAGCAAGGGAAGCCACACATGCTGGGCCCTAGAGGTGACAAATGACAGGTTGAGGGCTCCAGCCTTCATCCAGTTTCAATAAAGGATTGTGATTCCATGAAGCAGAACAGAGGCTGAGCCTGGGTAACACGACAATGACCTGATTGGAGAGAAGCTTGCACAGGTCATTAATAGGCCACAGATGCAAAGGCCAATTAGCCAAGAATGGATGCAGAAGGCAAAGGGACTGCTGTACCCTTGAGACAGTGTATCTCTAGAGTGCTGGGACCTGGGCGTGGGCAGGGCCAGATGCCTCAGCACGGTGTCTCTGGGGTCTGAATCTAGAGATCGGCAGCTCATTAGCAAGTAACTCTACTTATCAAAGTGTTAGTTTCTTCTTCTGCAATACAGAGATCATAATCATACCTGCATTCTAGAGTTGATGTCAATATTAAATAAAATATGTTTGGAAGTACTTAGCCTAGTGCCTGGAACCTAGTGAGCATTCCATAAATGTTAGCTGACTATTATTCTCAAAGATGGGCGTGCATAGCTCTTGGAGAGTTCCAAATCTCAGTATAGATGTGGTGAATATTCTTGGGTTGCCAATTTTACTCATTTTCAAGTAATTTAAGTCATTATTTCTTTCTCCATCAAAACTAGCACTGAGTGAAAATACTTAAAACTACTGAACTTAAAAATAGTTAGAATGGTAAATTTTATATGATGTATATTTTACTACAATTAAAAATTAAAATTAAAAATACTGGCACATAGAGGAGATGGCTCAGGTGAATTGCCCGGGCGGAGGTCACAAGGTTGTCTTAGCTGAAGATGGGATTATGGGACCAATCAGAACTTTTAAAAGCTCTGTAATTCTGCTCAGAGGCAGGATGTTCGTACTTTGAGACAGGAGTCTGCCAACCTCCTCATTTGCCGGCAAATTAATAAACTCCTCTTTCCTTCTCCTCAAAAACAAAAACAAAAACAATACTGGCACAGATATATTAGGGAATAGAATGCAAGAGCACATGAATAAAATGCATTTCAAGGAATTTCTAGGCACTTGGGGCTTGGGGAGGGGAGGAGATGGATTGATGTGGAATATGTAGAGAGGCAAAGTTCATAAATAAACTTTCCTAGAGACCTTGTCTGCCCATGTTCCTGAACTTGGTCCAGGGTTATAGAGTTTGATGAGTTTTGTAAATGTGTGCAAATCAAAGATCTACAAATCTTCAGAGCACTCGTATTCTTCAGCTCATCCATCACACATGTTTCAGGTCCTAGGCGGGGCACTGGGACAGACGCGGGTGTGACAGGGCACCCCTGGCTGATAGGTACATAGATGTAAAGAGACAACAAGAACAACCACAGGATGTGATAAGCGCCATGTGTTCAGAGTCCCACGAGCATGTGGAGGAGCTTTGAGGAAGGAGCACTCCCTCTGCAAAGGGGAGCAGGGAGCTGGGAAGGGCATCGTGTAAGAGCAACAGCTGAGCACGGCTGAGAGCACTTTCACCAGTCAGCACTTCTCATCAGAGTCACCTGGCGGGCTTGCTCAAACACAGGTGGCTGGTCCCTGGGCTCAGCGTTTCTGCTTCAGTAGGTCTAGGGTGGTGCCCAAGAATTTGCATTTCTACCAAGCTTCTTGGTGATTCCGCTGCTCTGGTCCAGGGCCCGCACTTTGAGAACCCCTGAGTTAGATCAAGAAGAGGAGGGAGGGGAAAGCCCTACCAGGAGTTGGGGGAAAGTATGCGCAAAGATATGCAAGAGTGAGAAAGCAGCAGGTGTTCGGAGAGCGACGAGCAAATCTGTGAGGCTCGAGGCATGCACTGCCAGGTGCCAGATGATGAGGGACACGTGTGCCAAGCCAAGGAGTCTGGACTCCATCCTGGAAGTGAAGGGCAACCAGAGGAGGCTCTTGTGGAGGGAAGAACGCAAAGAGATGGGCAGTTTGGCAAGATCACCTTGGAGGGCAGGTAGGGTGGGGAGGAGAGATGGAATATAGTAGACTAGTTAGGAGGCTGTCACAACTAGGCTGTCAGGTCCCACTAGCCTGGATCTTATTACTACCCAGAGTCCCAGTAGTGGGAAGAAATCAGAAAGCCAGACCAGCAGGAGTTCCTACGAAATAGCAACATGGTGCACCCCACAGTGGGCAGTGAGCAGTAAGCCGAGGACCAAGCGCTTTGTGCACGTCGCCTCACCACGTGCTCCTAGCGCCTGTAATCAGATGTTGACACTGAAGCTCAGAGAAGTTCAGAAACCTGCCCAAGGTTAGGACAGAGCCAGATTCAAACCCAGAGGTGAAGCCCATCCTCTTTCCACGACTCCGCATTTTCCCAGGGCGACCTTCTACGTTTGCCAGACGTCCTTTGTCACTCCTCAGCTGGCCTGGTCTACATTTCATGTCCAGGGGATTTTCTCTGATGTATGCAGTTTCTAATTTCTCGAGCTGTATTTCCTTGTTTGTATCAGTTGACTGTTGCAGAAACAGGGCACTGTTTTTTTAAAGCAAATATGCAGCCCCATGCCAACAGGAATATCCTGTTTACAGGAGCCTCCTTTTACAAGGTACCAGCTGTTTGAAAACATTTGTGTATTGCCACATCAGAATAGCCTCCTCATAAGTGGCTATTTTTTTTTAATAACATCATTTTCTGTAATGTAATCCTATAGTCAGGCAGAGCTTCTTAAAAAGTAAATATCCCAGGGGATTATCATGTTAACCTGGTTTCTTCTTCTCCTTCTATATTAGTTTTCTGGGGTCGCTGCAACACAACACTGACACGTGCTGCATAATGTTTCCTGTCGTGGTCCTCATATATGAGGCTGGTCCTGTAGGATGATGATACCGTATTTTTACTATACTTTTTCTATGTTTCAATACACAAATACCTACCATTGTGCTACGATTGCCTACAGTGTTCAGTGCAGAAACGTGCTGTACAGGTGAGTAACCTAGGAGCCATAGGCTAGACCATACAGCCTAGGCGTGTAGCGGGCTGTGCCATCTAGATTTGTGTAAGTGCACTCTGTGATGTTTGTGCAATGAAGAAATTGCCTAGCGATGCATTCCTCAGAATGTATCCTTGTTGTTAAGGGGTGCTTGACTATACTGCAAACTCAGTGCCTGCCTTAAACAACAAAAATTTACTGTCTCATAGTTCTGGAGGCTAGAAGCCCGAGATCAAGGTTTGACAGGGTTTGCTCCTTCTGAGGGCTGTGAGGAAGAATCTGTTCCATGCCGCTCCCCTTGCTTCTGGCAGTGTGCTGGTAATTTCTGGCATTCTTTGGCTTGTAGAAGCATCGTCGCAATCTCTGCCTTCGTATTCACATGGTGTTCTTCCTGTGTGTGTGTCTGTGCCCAAATTTCCCCTTTGTAAGAACACCAGTCATATCAGAGTAGGGGCACCTTACTCTAGTATCACCTCGTTTAAACTTAACTAATTACATCTGTAACAATTCTGGTTCCAAAGAAGGTACTGGGGTTAGGACTTTGACATATGAATTTGGGAGGGAGGGACACAAAACATAACACCTTCCCTCATCAATTTTTCTATGAGGTGTGCAGCGCTACCTTGGGGCTACAGGAGATTCTTGGTGTGGTTCTGGGGCTACCCTGTTCTTTATAGTAACAAAATCCTTTACGGGAGTTCGCCATGGGCAAGACACTTCACATACAACCTCTCATTTGATACAAACACCAGCTCTCTGAGGTGGGTTGGGGAGAGAGAGGTAGTCTGCCCAAGCTAGAGGTGTCCAATAGGCCTGGATTGCAACCCCAAGTCAAACAAAATGTGGGTGGTGATCCTCTAGTGGTTGTGCAAGAAGATGGCTAAAATTCCTCCAAATTTCTGACTAAAACAGCTAGTTGGAGTGTGTTCCATTGTTAGACAGCTGTCTTCTTCAGCAATCACATGAAAAGGAAAAACCCTTAGAGTATATGGTAGCATATACCTTTTTGGGGGAAAACAAAAGTATGAGACATGCTTTTAGGAGTAGAAATTTTACCTCTCTCTACTCCTAAATGAAAACATTTAGGAGACACATTGAAGCCAGAGTGTATTCTTTTAACAAATAATTTTTGAGCATTTACTATGTGTCAGATGTCTGCTAACTAGCTTTGAATATATACAGATTACAGAAAATAAGCCCATGGTACCTTAAATAATCCACGTGGGACACAGGTGAGGCAGCCATGGGACCTGCAACTACAAGGAGAGTAACCGACCATAACTGACCACTGCATCTGCACCAGCCACACTTCCCACGGGCTGTTCCCAGCCACTGACTGAGTGTGGCAGACCGTTCCTGCGAGATGCCAGACTCCTCTGATAGTTGACATCAGTGCAAGGATTCAAGATTCAACATACTTGCTGAATCTTCCTTAGACTGTGTGGCAGCCTAGGATGCTTCTCCTCAAGCTTCCTTCCTTATCTCCTTCACTTGGAGTCAGACCTGCATCCACCCTCAATCTGACTCTTATTTTTTTCTGAGATGGGATCTTGCTCTGTTGCCCAGGTTGGAGTGCAGTGGTACAATCATAGCACACTGCAACCTCAAACTTCTGGGCTCAAGCAATCCTCCTGCCTCAGCCTCCTGAGTAGCTGGGATTACAAGTGTGTGCCACCACTTGTGGCTAATTTTTCTCATTTTTTGTAGAGAGAGGACCTGGCTACGTCATCCAGGTTGGTCTCAAACTTTGGGTCTAAAGCAATCCTCCTGCTTCAGCCTCCCGAAGTGCTGGGATTATAGGCTTGAGCCACCATGCCAGGCTCAATCTGTCTCTTGAGACAACTATATAGACAACTCCTTTCCCTTTCGTGCCCCTGCAGTTCCCCCACCCTCCCACTACTCCCTCCTGGTTTTCTCTCACAGGTGTTTGTCCTAATAAACTCCCTGCATGCTTAAGCCCAGCTTAGCACCTGCTTACTGGAGGACCTGAACTAACACAAGAGGGAACTAAGACTTAGTACCTTCACAACCACAATGAGATATCACCTCGCATCCCTTAGGATAGCTACTATCAAAAACAACGGAAAATAACAAGTGTTGGGGAGGATGTGAAGAAATTGGAACCCTTGTGCACTGTTGGTGAGAATTAAAATGCTGCTGCCACTATGGAATGCAGTATGGCAGTTCCTTAAAAAATTAAAAATAGAATGACCCTATGATCCAGCAATTCCACTTCTGGGTATATATCCAAAAGAACGAAAAGCAGGATTGCAAACAAATATTTATACACCCGTGTTCATGCAGCAGTATTTATAGTAGCCAAAAGGTAGAAGCAGCTCAAGTGTCCTTCATCCAATCAATGGGTAAACAAAATGTGGTCTCTCTATATATAATGAAATATTATGCAGCCTTAAAAAGGAAAGAAACTCTGACACATGCTACAACATGGATGAACCTTGAACATATTATTCTAAGTGAATAGGCCAATCACAAAAAGGCAAAGACTGTGTGATTCCACTTCCATGAGGTATCAAGAGAAGGCAAATTCATAGAGACAGAAAATAGAAAAGTGGTTGAAAGAGGCCGGGGGGAGAGGGGAATAGGGAGTTACTGTTTAATAGGTACAGAGTTTCATTGAAGAAGATGAAACAGTTCTACAAATGGATGCTGGTGATGGTTGCACCACAATGTGAATGTGTTTAATGCCATTGAACTATACACTTAAAAATGGTTAAGATGGTGGCCAGGCGCGGTGGCTCACGCCTGTAATCCTAGCACTCTGGGAGGCCTAGGCAGGCGGATTGTTTGAGCTCAGGAGTTCGAGACCAGTCTGAGCAAGAGCGAGATCCCGTCTCTATTATAAATAGAAAGAAATTAGCCGGACAACTAAAAATAGATAGAAAAAATTAGCCGGGCATGGTGGCACATGCCTGTAGTCCCAGCTACTCAGGAGGCTGAGGCAGGTGGATCGCTTGAGCCCGGGAGTTTGAGGTTGCTGCGAGCGAGGCTGATGCCACGGCACTCTGGCCCGGGCAACAGAGCCAGACTCTGTCTCACAAAAAAAATAAAAATAAAAAAATAAAGACTCAGGCACAGGTCAAAGTGGTTTGGCCAAATATCCAACAGATGGAAAAGAAGAAAATATTTTCTGATTTTAATACTTTCCTTTTAGCCTCTCATCTTCAAACTGTAATTATGGGAATTAGTTAGGTGCTTGTGCTTGACAAGGAACCCAGTTTCAAATCCTAGTTTGACCATACACCTTGGGCAAGCTATATAATTGTTCTGTGGCTCGGTTTCCTCATCTGTAAACTGGGGATAAAAATAGTGACTCCTGCATAAGGTTGTGAGCACAAATAATAGCTAGAAATTACTCAGGATTTTCTATGGGCCAGGCATTGTGCTAAGTCCTTTACACACATTGACTCATTTAATCCTCAAACCCAGGATGATCTAATCCCAAAGCACATGCTCCTAACCACAATGTGACACCATATTTTATTAATTGAGGAACGCTTGTTAAAAAAATGTAAGCCCAGCCTCAGTAAACATTCAATATGTTGTAGCATTTCCTCCTCGTTTTAGGGATGTGGACCTGAGGTTCAGAGAGATGAACCTCAGATGAACCTCTCTGAAGTCACCATGCCAGGAGATGATAGGGCTGGGCCTTAGCACTGAATCTTTCCTCCCCAAACCCAGACCAAGTGTGCAGAAGAGACTGCCCATCTGGCAGGGACGTGGGGCTTAGAGCCAGACTTTGAGAGAGGAGAGGAGATGGAAGAGAGGCAGGAAGGCATTCCAGGCAAGGGACTACCGTGGTCAAAGTCTAGAGACAAGGAAGGGCAGGGCGAAGTAGCATTGTGGAGGTGGCTGGGGGTGTGGCAGGAAGGCTGGAGAATGTTCTGGGCTGGGTCACAGACACCTCTGAATACCAGGTCAAAAATATACTTCACCATCTGAACATTCACAACCCTTACAACCCAGCGACTGTTTGGTATATACCCTAGGTAAAGCCCTACTCCAGTGCACCAGGAAATGCACATGAGAATGTTCATAGCAGCATTGTAAACAATGGTAAAAACTGGAAATAAGTATAATGTCTACTAACAAGTAAATAAATACTAATTATGGTCTATTCATCCAATGGGATACTATACAGAAGTGAACATGAATGAATGAAATCCACATGCAATAACATGGAATTTGTGTGAAGAAAGACAGGTGCATACAACGAATGCTACTCAGCCTTAAAAAAGAAGGAAATCCTACCATTTGTGACAATATAGATGACATTATGCTAAGTGAAATAAACCAGCCACAGAAGGACAAATATTGCATGTGTCCACTTATATGACGAATCTAAAATAGTCAAACTAGTAGAAACAGAAAATAGAATGGTGGTTGCCAGAGGCTGGGGGCCGGGGTGGAGGATGGGGCGATGTTAGTGGGTATAAAATTTCAGTTACACAAGATGAATAAGTTCTAAAGATCTGCTACTCAACATAGTATCAATAGTTAACAACATGGTATTGTGCACTTTAAAATATGTTAGGAGGCAGGCCAGGAGCGGTGGCTCAGGCCTGTAATCCTAGCACTCTGGGAGGCCGAGGCGGGAGGATAACTTGAGGTCAGGAGTTCAGGATTAGCCTGAGCAAGAGTGAGACCCTGTCTCTACTAAAAACAGAAAGAAATTAATTGGACAACTAAAAATATATAGAAAAGTTTAGCCGGGCATGGTAGCGTGTGCCTGTAGTCCCAGCTATTTGGGAGGCTGAGGCAGAAGGAT